>NW_007110745.1:0-767 GCF_000164805.1 Carlito syrichta
AATCCAAGAGAAACTTTTAAAAACCTCCTTGCACTGAAAAAGGACAAGCAGTCTCTGGGCACAAAATCAATGTGCAAAAGATACTTGTATTCATATACACCAACAACAAACAGGCAAAGAACCAAATAAAAGGCACAATCCCATTCACAGTCACTACCAAAAAAATAAATAAATAAATAAATAAATAAAAAGAAATACTTGAACATCTTCCTAATCAGAAGTGAAAGACCTTCACAATGAAAACTACAAAACACTACTCAGAGAAAACCAAGAAGACACAAACAAATGGAAAAATATTCCATGTTTATGAATAGGAAGAATCAATATTGTTAAGATGTTTATTGTACCCAAGGCAGTCTACAGATTCAGCGCAATACCCATTAAATTACCAATGTCATTCTTCTAAAACCTGGAAATGACAAAGAAATACATATGAAAACACAAATGACCACGAATAGCCAAGACAAATCTTAGCAAAACAAAGTGGGAGGTGTCACACTTCCAGACTTTAAATTTTACTATAGGTCTACTATATTCAAAACAGCCTGGTATTGGTACAAGTACAGGCATATAGTCCAATGAAACAGGTGAGATATCCTGGAAGCAAAACCTGAATTTCTCAACCAAGTCACCTTTGACAAAGTCTCCCCAACAACCACCAGGGAGAGAAGAACCCTATTTAGTAAATGGTGCTGGGAAAACTGACAGACCACATACAGAAGACTGAAACGGAACCCCTATCTATCATCACACACAAACATCAACTC
>NW_007110746.1:0-1521 GCF_000164805.1 Carlito syrichta
TATCTAAAACCCTTGCCTAGAATTCAGACACATACCAGAGCAGGGCCCTTCAGGCCAACTCTGATGATCACTTTTGACAAATGTTCTGCTTGAGCATAATGTAGTTACTCCAATGTTTTAGAAATGACTACACTTACAGTATTACAATCTTTACATAGTGAAAACCAAAACACATCCTTGTCCCCCCCTCTACACCCAACCACACACCCTCTCTCTGCACAGTCTGGTTTCCTTTTTTTTTTTTAAACAGATAATAGTTTATTGTATAAAATTAAGGCCTTCATATTTCATAGTTCACTATAGGTAAAGAAATGCTAGATAATGTATGTCCTTCAGAAAAATTTCACTTTCACTCCCCTCTACCTCCAACTATTAAAATGACCTGACCGAATGTTATCAAAACAAACACTGTAAATGACACCAAGTCTTTTAAAGATGACTGCCCCAGATGTTATTTCTTGGCATAGGTGATCCTCATTGCATGGGATTGTGTGATTTTGAATCCTTGTAAAGCATCCCTGGCAGTACCAGCCTTTTCATCATTTTCAAATTCAGCAAAGGCAATGTCATGCCTCCCAGGTACCTAATGTACTTCCTTGAAACCAGGGAACTGATTAAACAGTATGGATAACATCATCTCATTAGTCCCTTCTGGTAAGTTATTAAAGAATAAAATATAGTTTGGAGGGTAATCAGGAACTTGGGGATTTGGTTTTGCATTTCCTTGGGTATTAGCTGATTTGGCATTCCCTGGCCAGGCTTTTTGTTTGCAGTTGTTGCAGTCTGTTCCACAGTTTTAGCTTTTTTCTTATCTGTGTCATCAAAAGTGTCCAGCATTTTAGATATTATATCAGAATCTGTTTTTGCATACTGAATTCGCATTGGTTTACCATAAAATGGAAATCCTTGTAACTGCCTCAAAGCATTTGTGGATGAGCCCAGTTCCTTAAATATGACAAAGGCCTGCCCCCTTATTTTCATGGTCTTTAAAGCCGCAATATCCACCACATGGCCAAACTGTGAAAACAGGGCATAGAGAGAGCTCTTCAATTCTTCTTTTTTAATTTTGTCATTCATATTGTTGATATAAATTTTATGATTTGGTCCATGTTTGGGTAATTCTTTGAATAACCTTAGACCTACACAGTCTCTAGGAAGAACCGGAGTCCACAGTCAGGTTTCCTTTGGCCAATTTACAACAGAGAGTAAGTTGATGAATAAATATTTATTAATTGCAACCAAAACCCTGAAAAACCTAGCTCCAAATATAACGTTTTGCATTCCCGAGGCATACTATATGGATATATCCTTTAAAAAATATCCATTTGCAGCTGTCCTTTAAAGGAAGAAAATGGAAAACAAAAGAATTATCCACACATATGCCTGCATCACACGAAAGCTGCTTACAACCTTCTGCCACCCAGCATTACTCTAGAGACATTTTTCCATGAAAATCGGAAGCTTCAAGGTTTAAGAAAAGTAAAAATAGTGAAGTAGCACTACCCAGGAAACCAACAATAA
>NW_007110747.1:0-1109 GCF_000164805.1 Carlito syrichta
ATTAGGGTCTTTGATTACTTAAGAAAACTTAATATTAAACTTAACATTAAAAAAAGACATAACTTTCTGTATTGGTCTTTTAAATTTTTGTCATTTAGTTAAATAGATACCTGAATAATGTTTTAGAGTGATCTGTGATCCTATTTAATCAAGAATTTTAAATATTTTGGTATTTTTGACAAGTTATCAAAACTAAATTATAAATATACTGCTTTGGAACTCAAACCAATTTTGATTTTCCTGAGGGACCTAGAAAATCTCAAAAGATTTGTTTTCTATCCTTAGAAAGCAAAGATGTTAAACTAGGCTTATTTGATATGTTAAATTAATGTGAAACACTGTCAAATAAGAAGTGATCCTAAACATAGAATTTTTGTTATATTTGCTATAAATATGTTATATTTGTTAGGTATATGTTATTAATATAAGTATTAATAAAATTGCACACAATTTCTAGAAATCTGATATGTCCTGGTATAATGTTATCAGTCATAATTTGAGTTATTATCTTTAAAGTGTTATAAATCACAGAAATAATCAAATTTTCTTGTCAATTGCTTTATAATGAACTCTCTTCAGGTCTCTGACCCTGGCCATTTTAAATCTTTTTTCATTTGCATAAGTTATTGCTTTCTCTGATGTTTTCTTGAAATCAACTACAGACAAAATTGGTATATCTTCAAAGAGATTCATGGAAAAGACACTGACAAGGACAGGTTCTGAGAACTTGAAAGTCACATCACTGAACTTGATAAGAATTTCAAATCTCTAATAAGAAATTGATTGAATCACAAATATAAAATTATAATTTTTATGACAACTATTGCTGGTTCTTTAATGTTTTGTTTTCCAGTCTTAAAGAGTATTTTTTCTCTTTTTTTATTTAAGTAATATAGCTTCCAGCAATCTGGTAAATTATATTTTGGAAGCAGATTTGAAATGATTATCTTTTTCTCCCTATCTGAGTCTTCCAATATTCAATAACTCTTATTGAACATTCTGATTTTCATAGCAATATGGTTAGTTACATAAATTCAATAAGAATGTTATCCTTGTAGCAGGACATGATTGGAAACATTGGTTATATTACCAAGACTTTGACCTGAATG
>NW_007110748.1:0-889 GCF_000164805.1 Carlito syrichta
AATGAAAGAACGCATTGTATGAAAATGATGTCTAAAAGTGGGATGACCGTGATGACATACTGAAGACATTGCACATTTGCCACTCTCAGCAAAGTAATGTATATGGAGTAGCAGACATAGAGCTTTGAGCATTGACCTGAAAACCCAAGGTTTATTGGACAGTCCCATGGGGATGTGTTCTCATCCAAGCCCTACTAGAAGGGACTCAGGAAAGCACTCATGGAAAATGAAGGTATAAGTGAAAGTGACAGTTTTCTTCTTTAGGCCTCACAAGCAAACCTCTGCAGCCCCAGTCAAGGGAGAGACAGCCCAGGTCAACTACCTGCACTGCTTCTCCTACATCAGCAAGGTGCCAAGTGCTGTCATGAATCAGGACAGAGGCACTGGCAGTTATCCACATGAAGACCAGAGAATCCCAGGTCCTAAGGACCACTGGAGCCAGTGCCCACCTCCCTCCCTATTAAAAAGTGCAGTGGGAAGGTCACTTTGGGGGTGGTCTGCATTGCATTGGCTCTTCCTTCTCCCTGCCTCTCCAGATTCCAGTAGGTGCTGTACACCCACTTTATAAATATTTCTCTGATGTCAACATCTGTTGCAGCCCTAGGTCAGGGTTACAGATGTGGCTTGCTCTCAAGAGACCACCATCACTGTGATAGCCCTTCCCACAGAGCAACATGGAAACTAGGAGGCAGAGCACCTTTGTGCTCTGTGGTGGTGTTGGACCTGCCCATCTGAGGACTGAGGGAGAATACCAACTCTCAACTAATGAGTCAGCTGCTTCCCTTCCACACTTAAGTGAAAGGGACAGTTCCACCAAGATGAAAGAAAGCCACTCCATGTCTCCAAGAGCACCTGTGCCATAGTAGAACCTGGTTGCTTGCCAATCTTG
>NW_007110749.1:0-731 GCF_000164805.1 Carlito syrichta
TCCATCCATCACGAAATGGGCAAACATGTTGAAAGAATCTCCAAACAAAAAAAAATTCACTGAAGCCGAATGCGGCCTCTCACATTAGCTGGTACATTGATGCCAACAGGTTCTTAGAACACTTGCCTGGTGGGGAATGCGTGTACTACAAGGGACCCAGTCTCCCCCCCAAAAAATTAGGTTTTTTTGGGTTCCCCCTTTAATGTGCCTGTGTGTTCCACAACTATACCAGTGAGATGGTTAGAGAAACTGCGAGCATTTAAAACCCTGAAATTGGGAGCATGCAGTATGACATTCCTGGAATGACTTCCTTCTGTGTAACATATTTGTTTTGTCTCTTTTCTTCCTTCTAGCCGGAGTCAGTTTTGGACTCCAGTGCCAACACCATGACTTAGGCACTTCCCTTCCTCCTGTGCCCAATGACTTCCAGCCTATCTTAAGATTGTCTATCTAAACAACAGAAAGGGCTGCACGACCACACAAACATTTTATTCTCCACCCTCTCCAGTTAAAACCCAGGCTGCCACTCATGGCCACTGCAGCCTTGTCCTGCTGGGCTCAGGTGATCCTTCCACCTCAGCCTTCCAAGTAGCAGGAATCACAGGTGCATGCCACCACACCAGGCTAATTTTTTTATTTATTGTATTATCTTGCCAAGTTACCCAGACTGGTTTCGAACCCCTGTACTCAGGCAGTTCTTTTTACCTCTGCCTCCCAAAGTGCTGGGATTG
>NW_007110750.1:0-585 GCF_000164805.1 Carlito syrichta
TCCTGATTTTATTTTATTTTTTGAATATATATATATATACCCTAAAGTGGGATTTCTGGATCAAATAATAGCTTTATTTTTAATTTTTTGAGAAACCATTTTACTGTTTTCCTTTTGCCTTCAGAGTTAGTACCCAAAATAAAACTAGGAGGATAAAACCCATTGGCACGGGATTGTAAATGACAGGGAGGTGAGATCCCAAATAGAATGTGCAATAAAAAGCAAAATCATTAAATTAATACAATACACCTAATCTATAAAAGTTATCAAAATTATGAGTGTAAATTACCAGGATCAGTTCCAAGATTTCCATGTGGCAGGGAGAGTGCATGCTTTCCTTACAGTTTGGGGTCAAAAGGTCAGTTGTTCACGACTTTAAGAATACCTCCTTGAAATGCACATGGTAGTGTATGTTCAGCAAACTCCACATCCCTTTTGTTTTCTTTGTATTTCTTGTTTTAGGTACTAGCGAGCTTCTGGGGAAACAATATATACAATTAAATATGATCCATTCTAAACATATTTGAATTTTAGAGACAACTGTAATCCCGCGCCTTGAGAGGCTGAGGTGAGCGGATTGCCTGA
>NW_007110751.1:0-703 GCF_000164805.1 Carlito syrichta
CAAGTTGAGATCGGGTGTCGGAACGCTACCGCCCGCGGGACCCGTCCGGCTCCCGTCCTGTTTCTGCAAATAAGAGTTTAATAGGCACGGTTACTCTCATCCACGCGTGCGTTACCCGTGGCTGCTCTCGCACCACGAGGACAGAGCTGTACATTTCCGACAGCGACTCTGTGGCTTCGGCGGTCTACGCTATGTACCGTTTGTCCCCGAGCGGAAAAATTTTGCTGACCGCCGACGTACAGGTAGGGTTGGCAAAATGTGAGGGACATTACGTATTGTTTTAAGTGACTCGTTCTAAGACGGTGTTTTCTCCAAATGGCCGCTGGCTCCCGTTTCGTCTTTCTTTCCATTAAGAGATGAACTGCGTCTGTATCCACCCGTTGACTTCATGCGATTTGAAATGATTGTTTCCCTCCATCTCGAAGACAGTTGCGGGCGGGGGCGATTGTAGAATGACAAAAGCTCTAGAGGTTTTTGACTGAACACGTTTTTTTCCAGGCGGCTGATACGTTTGAACAGATTTTGCGCTCACTGCCGCCAGATCTCAAGACGGTGTGCCGGTCATCCGTTTCTCTTCTTTTCCCCATCGGGTTCTTCCTTCTAGAATTACTTTGTTGGATGCCCTTTATGTCTGGAGACCCTTTCTGATGAACGGGAGAGATTTTCTTTCATATTTAACTTGACACGAGAGGGCCTTGTCTGT
>NW_007110752.1:0-848 GCF_000164805.1 Carlito syrichta
CACAAGTGACTGTGAATGTCTCAGATCCCTCATTGTGGCTCAGGGGAGATGAGCATTCCCGAATGGGAGAGGTTGACAAGCCGCACGCCAAAGCAGTCACCCTGTAGAGCGTAAGATACACGAAAGGGAACAAGTGGGAAGGAGGAATTACAGCACGCACACTCAGTGCCAGAAACTCACAGTGCAGCACACTTCTCACACAGCACTTTCCAAGGGAGACGGACATTCGAAACAAGCACCACCAAGGCAGTCAGCTCGTTTCCGTCAATGCGTTTGGCAGATCAATTGTGTATCCTCCCGCACAAAAATTTGAAAAGGAGAAACATTTCAGAATGCACCCAGGGAATTCACCAAGTAATGCCTTCTTGCTCCACTGTGGGGTTCCCATCGCCCCCTGGGGGGCAGCGTAGAGCTGCACATGGGCAAAGCGTGTCCTATGAGAGAACTCTTAGGTCACACAGAGGCACTCTGCAGAGCCGAAGTCCAAAGGAGAAGGAAACTGCGAGACTCAGACTCATGTGTTGCAGCATGCACCAAGTGAGAATAACATAGATAGCCCCTAAAGAGCGCTGCACATTTTGAAAAGCTCCTGCCCCGGGAAGATGCACATGCACAACAAGCCTCACACAGGCCGTCTACGCTTATTCAGCAAGGCCAGCGCGAGAGTGACTGCATTTCCTAGCCTAGAGAAACGCCAAGGGGTAAAACGTTTTAGGGCTCAAGCAGAAGGCAAGCAGTGCTTTTCTACAAGTGAGTGTGGAGCACTCATTTCACTCAGTCTGACACCATTGACATGCTCATTCCTACATGTGAAGTATCGACATAACATGCTCGGCTATGCTCATTCA
>NW_007110753.1:0-675 GCF_000164805.1 Carlito syrichta
AGCAGGGACACAGCCTACAGACTGGGAAAAAGTATTTGCCAACTCCAGATCTGACAAAGGCTTAACATCTTGGATCTACAAGGAACTCAAACGTGCTGAAAAGAAAAAAGCAAACAACACTATTATAAAATGGGCAAAAGATATGAACAGACACTTCACAAATGAAGACATCCGAGCAGCCAACAGACACATGAAGAAATGCTCAGTCTCACTAATCATCTGGGAGATGCAAATCAAAACCACACTGAGATACCACATAACTCCACTCAGAATGGCAATTATCAATAACTCAGAAAATAATAGTTGTTGGAGAGGGTGTGGCAAAAAGGGAACACTCTTACTGTTGGGAGCCAGCCATGGAGGCCCACTGAGCGTTAGGGATTAGGAAGGGCTGTTGACTCCGAGACCAGTAGGATGTGTTTGGGAGCTGTTGACCCCATTTCCTCCCCCTTTCTTCTCAGCACTAGCCAGATTAAGCTCCTGTGAGCTCAAAACACAAAAACTCTGAGACCGGGATGAACACAAGCTAACTTTAGAAGCTCCTTGCTCCCATTCTTCCACAAACTGCAGTTTTGGCTTTCACACAACTTATAATTCAAACTCGTGTCACACCTAAGAGCCTTACTATTAGTCATAGGCTTCTGAGTCATGATCATAGGATTTATTGAAGGTGTA
>NW_007110754.1:0-1060 GCF_000164805.1 Carlito syrichta
ACATGTGATGCTCAGAACTTTCTTTCTGTGAGAGGTCACTCAGTGTTATAAACTCTAATTCCATCCAGGTTGCTGCGAAATTCGCTGTTCTTAATAGAGTGACATTGTCGTGGGCTTTGTAGTCAGGTTTGAATCTCACCTGGCTACGTGTGAAGTTATTTGACCTTGACATGTTCCTCCATCCTGGTTTCCTTGCCCGTGAGATGGAATTTAATAATGATTAGTGAAAATAAATACATGAGATAAAATGTAACATCGTGAGTACTGGCCACTATACTTATCGTTAACCTATTTTTAGAGTGCAAATTCTCATAGTTGCAAAAAGGCATATTAAGAAGTGGATTGAAATACTACATTCTAGAACTTCATGCGGGTCTTTTGGAAGAAATATCTAGCTTTCTTTAAGCACCTGGTTGTGCACATGAAGTCATATACCACAACAGAATATATTGGTGGTACTGATAGTTGTTTTGGAGTTTGTGTTCAGTCCTTCTTGGTGGATCCTGGGTGCAACCTTAGACCCCAAATATCTAGAGAAGAGTTTTTCTTGGTGCCTGTTTATTGCCCCTGGTTACGTGTTACACTGTGACGCACCTTGGAACCTCACAGCCACATCTGTCATTGTTCCATGCGGATTCAGCCAGTCCACAAGCACAGCTCTCCAGGGAGAAAGACTGTAGCAGACACTCCCCATCTACAGCTCATATTCTAGATTCTACACGGGATTTTCGGCCATTATTTAAATCCTAATTTACATGGCTTACTAAGTCTGAATCAGAAATAATCTATTATGGTTTTGAAAATATGAGTGAACTTAATATGGCCAATGGAACAGAAGAATGTGTTTAATCTGGATTGTCTTGAAAATTTGTAGCACGTGGTTGCTATAGTTACGGTGTCATGTGTTTGTGATGGAGAGTGGTACTTTGTGAAAAATTAGTTTTGTACATTAAGCTACAAATCTGCCAATGGGATGCAAGTCTCTCTCTCACTCTTTCATATATATATATCTTTCTCTGTGTGTGTGTGCATGTATAGCCCTCTGTATGAAAAATTCTGA
>NW_007110755.1:0-814 GCF_000164805.1 Carlito syrichta
AAGTACTAACACAGAAGAAAAGGAAAAAAGAACAACGTTCTTCACAAGAGTACAGGGAAAAGAATAAAATATACACGAACCAACCCCAAAAGCAAAAGAAAGACAAAAAAAAAAGAAAAAACCAAGTGGAAGAACAATAACTCAATAAGAACTCCATGATAGGGATGAACTCTCACATTTCAATAATTAGTCTGAATGTGAATGGACTAAACGCACCACTGAAAAGACATAGAATGACAGAATGGATAAAATATCACCAGGCAACAATATACTGCCTTCAAGAGACCCATCTCACTAGAAAGGACATACACAGACTCAAAGTAAGAGGATGGGAAACAAATTTTCAGGCGAATGGAACACAAAAGAAAGGAGGAGTCGCGATCCTAATTTCAGACAAAATACCATTTAAGCTATCAAAAATTAAAAAAGATACAGAGGGCCACTACATAATGATAAAAGGTTCACTCCATCAACAAGAAATATCTATCCTAAACATATATGCACCCAACATAGGCGCACCAACATTCATAAAGCAACTTCTAGGAAAACTAAAGAAAGACATTGACTCTAACACCATAATAACTGGGGACTTTAATACACCACTCACAACCTTAGACAGATCATCAGGACAAAAAATCAGCAAGGAGATCCGGAACCTCAATGAGACTCTGGACCAAATGGACTTAATTGATACCTATAGAACACTCCATCCAAGACCACAGATACACATTCTACTCATCACCACATGGAACATATTCTAAGATCGACCACATAATTGGACACAAATCAAGTATAAGCAAATTTAAAAGGACTG
>NW_007110756.1:0-610 GCF_000164805.1 Carlito syrichta
GTAAATCAAAACCACATCGAGATACCACCTAACCCCTGTAAGAATGGCCATCATTAATAAAACAAACAACAACAGATACTGGTGAGGATGTGGAGAAAAAGGAACGCTTCTACATTGCTGGTGGGAATGCAAACTAGTACAACCTCTTTGTAGACAGTGTGGTGATTTCTGAAAGAACTAGAAATTGACCTTTCATATGACCCAGCAATTCCCCTATTGGGAATATACCCAGAGGAACTAAAATTATTCTACAAAAAAGATACCTGCACATGTGTGTTTGTTGCAGCTCTATTCACAAAAGCAAAAACATGGAACCAACCATGTTGCCCATCGAAGCTGGACTCGATAAAAAAATGTGGTACATATACACAATGGAATATTATGCAGCCATAAAGAAGGGCAAATATATGGACTTTGCAGCATCTGAGACTCAGATACTTCTCTGTAAGAGGATGGTTTGCTCTCTAACTTCAGAATTACTTTGAGGATTATGGGTTATGTATATAAAATGAACATTCTCTTAATGGTTTTTTAAAAAGATGTGCCATCTAAAACTCATTGCAATCATTGGTGTTTTTTCTCCAGTTCAAGAGATACAGTGGGAGTGTTA
>NW_007110757.1:0-978 GCF_000164805.1 Carlito syrichta
GTTCTTCTGAGTATATTCCCAATAGGGGGATTGCAGGGTAGTATGGAAGGTCAATTTTTAGATCTTTTAGATATAGTCACACTGTTTTCCACAAAGGTTGTACTATTTTACACTCCCACCAAGTCTGTAGAAGCATTCTTTTTCCACACATCCCCTCCAGCATCTGTTGTTTCTTGAGTTATTGATGATGGCCATCCAGACTCGAGTTAGGTAGTATCTTAGTGTGGTTTTAATTTGTGTTACTTTGGTGATTAGTGAAGCTAGCATTTTTGTATGTATCTGTTGGCTGCTCGTATGTCTTCTTTTGAGAAGTATCTATTCATAATTTTTGCCCACTTGGTAATGGGGCTTCTTTTTTCTTTTGTGCATGTTTGACTTCCTTATAGATTCTAGATGTTAGGTCTTTGTCAGATATTCAGTTGGCAAGTATTTTTTTCCCAGTCTGTGGGCTGTCTCCTGCTCTCTTGATGATTTCTTTGGCTTCGCAGAAGCTTGTCAGTTTGATGAGGTCCCACTTGTCTATCTTTTCTCTTATGATATGGGTACTTGGGGTTTGATCACAAACTGATTGCCATTGCTAACTTCCGTAAGTGTGTCTCCTGCATTTTCTAAGATTCTTATAGTTTGAGATTTTACAATTAGGTCTTTGATTCATACAGAGTTGATTTTTGTATCTGGTGATAGCTAGAGGACTTGTTTAAATCTTCTGCAAGTGGTCATCAAGTTTTCCCAGCACCATTTACTGAATAAGTTCTCTTCTCCCCAGTAGTTGATGGTGGAGGCTTTGTTGAAGATGGGTTTGTTGATAAATTGAGGTTTTGCTTCCCAAATCTCGATCCTGTTCCATTGGTCTATATGCCTGTTCTTGTACCAATACCAGGCTGTTTTGATTATTGTATCCTTATAATAAAGTTTAAAAGTCTGTGAGTGACATACCTCCCACTTTTTTTATTTGCTAATGATTGTTTTGGCTATTTG
>NW_007110758.1:0-702 GCF_000164805.1 Carlito syrichta
CACTGGGAGAAATGAGGAAACTGATCTCATTTGTTTTGATCTCTCAGTGACCAGCTATTATTTTCCTGAAGCCTGGGCACGGGTTTTGTTTCAGGGCTTTGTAGACTGCCTCCTTGTTTAAAGCACAGACCATGCTGACCTTGGACTGCAACAGAGGGCAGAAACCATGAGGAGTGCCCCACACTGTGACTTTTATTTCAATTGTTTTTAGATGTTCTCACTTGGCTCAAATCTGGCTTCCCAGAACACAATCTTAGGGTGGGGTTTAGAATGAGAGCAGGATTTCTCCAGAAAGATTTACCCTATCAACCTTTTGCATTAGATATTCTCACTGGGCTTGCTCTCATTCCTTAAAACGTTTTTATTCCTGTTCCTTACATCCTTCGTTCAGCTGTCTGGGTCCAATGTGGCCTTCCTCTCTGACTTGCTTCCCACACACATGTAGGGTTAAATTGCCACAAGCTCAGTGGCTTGAAACAACACAAATGTAATGTCTTACAATTACACAGGTCTGGGGTCCAATGAACATCTTCCTGGGCTCAAACCAAGGTTTGGCAGAGCTACAATGTTTCCTGAAAGATTCGCTGGAGGACCACTTGTTTTCTTACCTTTTCTAGCTTCCAAAAACTTCCTACGTTCCTTGGTTCATGGCTCTTCCCCGATCTCCAACGCCAGAGACATGGCTCCTCTCTGCTGCCTTCT
>NW_007110759.1:0-1205 GCF_000164805.1 Carlito syrichta
GGAAGACTGAGGCGGAAGGATCTCTGTAGCCCAACAGGGCGAGGCTGCGGTGGCCGTGAGCAGCTACTGCACTCCAGACTAGGCAACACAATGAGACTACAATTCAAAAAAAACGAATTCACATGAAACTATAAGCAATCAAGTATAGCCAAAAGAATCTCATCAAAAGAAACAAAGCAAGAGCTATCACTGTTCCGGGCTTCAAACTTTACTATATATTTACAGTAATCAACACAGCCTGGTATTGGTACAAGAATAGGTCCATAGGCCTATGGATCAGGACAGAGAATGAAATCCTCAAATTCTCAAACAACACATCTTGTAAAAAAATTCCAAGATCCACTGGGTAATGGAAAATATTTTCAGTAAATGGTGGTGGGAAAAGGCTGAACACTTGAACAAGGGTGAAACAGGACTCCTAACTATCACCATACACATTAACTCTAAATGGATCAAAGACCTAAACGTTAATCACCACATTATAATAATCTTGGAAAGCACAGGAGACAGCATTATTGAAACTGGAACCGGAAACGAATTCCTATTCTGAACCCTAAATACCCATGCCGTAAAAAGTTAGTTAGAAAAGTGTAATCTTATCAGATTAATATACTTCTGCAATGCAAAAGGAAACATCAGAAGAGCAGAGATACAGCCAACAGAATGGGAAAAAGGATTCTCCAAGTATATATCTATAAAAAAAGCATAACATCTAGAATCTACAAGAAACACAAACACTCAAAAAAATCAGAGAAACATTCCCTTTGAAAAGTGTGTATAATACGTGATTGAACACTTTTCATAAGAAGGGATAAGGGCAGCCAGCAGACACATGAAAATTGCTCTGACTAAGTCATCATCAAAGAAATGCAAATGAGAACAATTTGAAATACCACATACCCCATGTAAGACTGGCCATCATTAATAAAACAAACAATAACAGAGGCTGGTAAGGATTTGAGAAAAAATAAATGCTTATACACTACATGTGGACTGAAAAGTAGAGCAACAACTTTGGGAAAGAGTGTGGTTATTTCTAAGGGGACAAGATATTGACCTACAATGTGAGTCAGTAATTCCACTGTAGAGAATATACCTGGAGGAATTCTAATCATTTTACCAAAATGATACCTGCACCAGTATGGTTTTTGCAGCTCTAATAACAACTGCAAAAAAACATGTTACCAAGCACGTTGCTCATCAAA
>NW_007110760.1:0-749 GCF_000164805.1 Carlito syrichta
AAATTCAACATACAAACACCTGGTGTCTCTCTACACTTTCAAAGTCCACAGAAGAAACCACTAAGGAAACAATTCAATTACCGTAGCAGCCAAAACCACAAAATAGTACAAAAACAAAGTTAAGCGGACAATAGAACAGTACACTAAACAGTACACACTCATGCTGATAGACATTGCAGAGGACATAAGCCAATGGAAAGGAAATGCTCGGTTCAATAAATAAAAACCATGACGTGGGAAGATGCCACTACTACACAACGCATTAAAAACACAAAGAAATCTCGACCAAAACCCAAATGTCTAGTCTTTCAGAAGAATTGCATGAGACCGGCAATAGCCCAAACTCTCTTCAAAATGGGCAAAGTGTAGGGTTTCACACTTTCTGCTTTCACCAAAGTCCAGTAAACCAAACACAGAGGCAATGGTATAAAACCCTAACGATTGATCCATGGAACAGAACGAACACTGAGGAGTCAGTGGACACATTTATGGCCACATACATTCCGTGGGAATAGGGCAGTCCTTCCACACACACTTCTCAGAAAACGGGATACTCTCATGCATAATCCAGCAGTTGCACTTCCAGCAAAAGCCACAACACAGGTTAGAAAATACAAGAAAAGAAGAGTCTGTGAACTCACGGTTAAGGGTCCATGTCCAAGAGCGGCCTGACTCACGTTCCCTCGACGTGGTAGGAGGGCCCCAGCTCCGCCGCCTGCGGGGGGACCCGGCTCCGCCGCCAGCGGGGG
>NW_007110761.1:0-1166 GCF_000164805.1 Carlito syrichta
CACTTTATATTACATAAAGGGGGGAAAAGGCAAGACTCTCAAATTTCAACAGACGCTGGCGCATTTCAGATTTTATAGTTCACATTATTCCTATAGAAGAACGCGCTGATGGCGATGACACTGGAAGGTGAATTCCTTAGGTCGTGGGAGCATAATGACAAACATGAGCGGCCTGCAGCCCTGGGTCATCTCATGAACAAACCTGCTCTGTCAGGTAGGATTTCTGGTTTGCTTGGCCCTGAGAGACTTAAAGTATGCCTGAAAAGAGACTTTTGAAGGTTCTACAGAGCATTCAATTTTTCTGCTTGTTTTTTCACAAAATTCTTCGTGCAGCAGTCTAACACCACCCAACCGTGTTCTGAAGGCAGAAACAATCCTAGTTCTGGAGACCTGTCTATTTCTTTGTCCCGTGACAGAGAAAATACATGCTTTTAGAATCCGGGAGGATGAAATGACACCAAAAGGTTTCTATTAGAACTTGCCATTGTCCCAATTCTGCAACCTGCTTTTAAGCTTCAAGACTAATTATAAACTGAAACTACCAGAAGAGTCACTAACTCCTTATCTGACACCATCTTTCTAAAAAGTTGGAGAAGCTAGATTTTTTTAAATGACCAAAATATGTGTTGTTTTACAAATTATAATCTTTCAATGAAACCTTTTTACTGTCCACAGGAGATTCTTACTCCTTGTCAAAGGAACAATAGGCAGCATTTATAAAAATATGATCTTTGTGCACATTGCTAGGTTACTTCATCTTAAGTCTTTTTCTTTACAATGCAAATTGATTTTTAAATACCAAGAGAGAGAAGCAATAAGGAGTAGGGAAAATGGGAAGCTGATAGTGTCATTAAGGCATTGACTATAGTAATAAATATATTAGATTACATGAAGATAAAAGATATTTGAATACTAGCCAAGAAAGGGCTCCAGTCAGCCACAAACTACAGTGAGACACTGCCAGTTTTAAAATCTCCTTTTCGTTTTTCTGAGTTTCTCAAAGTGGGCAATTTAGTGCTGACCCTTAAAATGTTTTTTGCTGAGTGAAATAATTTCCCCCGAATTATGAACACACGTTCTGTTCTTGTTTCTTATTATTTTTTTTGAGTTGGAGTCTCACTCTTTCGCCCAGACTGGCGTGCAGTGTCCGCTTCTGGCACCGCAGC
>NW_007110762.1:0-754 GCF_000164805.1 Carlito syrichta
CTAAAAATAAGGAATCTGGGTTATATGAGTCCTCAGTCCTGAAAATCACCAGGGCATCTTGCAGGCAGCTTAAAAGAATCAGGGATTTGAGGCATGAATGTGGGTAATAGCAGTCCTCGTATACAGGAAACTACATGGCCTCTTGCTAAGAAAAAAGAAGAAATCTGTTTTACACGGTTCCTCTATCAAAAAATCCACATGTCGTCTTACTAAGGGCTAAACAAGAATCAGGGTCTCGAAACAGAAATCTAGAAAAAGAGTGTCCTCATATAAGGACACTACATGGCCTCTAACTAAGGAAGAATAAAGAATCTTTCTTGTACGAAAAAATCCAAAAAATTTCCAAGGTGTCTGCTATGGCACAAACAAGAAACAGGGCTTCAAGCTCCCCAAATGTTTTGGAGCAATTTAGCATGTGGATATTACGAATCAGTCATTTCAGGACTCCAGTATAATTCTGGTAATCTTGAATTTGTAAACGGGTATCTGGCACTCCAAGTTCGTTAGGTTTCTCGGAACAACTAAGGCCAGATTCCAGGACAAAAAGAATCATCTTGCCATATTTGGATGTAAATCTGGTCTTAAGATGAACCCTGTAGGCCTTCCCCTTCCGTTTCTCTTTTTATCTTCAGAGGGGACAAGGGTTTTGCAGTTGCCAAATGTTTAGGACTTTTTTTTTGAGTTGGAGTCTTACTCTGTCGCCCAGACTGCAGTGCAGTGGCCACTCCCGGCCACCGCAACCTCGACCTGCTGG
>NW_007110763.1:0-1299 GCF_000164805.1 Carlito syrichta
CAGATGTCAGGAGTAAAATAGGCCAATAAAACAATGAGAAAACATCAAACGTGTATTTTCAGAGATTTAATTACAATCTAAGAGTATAGATAAGTGCTCACATTCTGGCTAGCTGCACTGTACATTTATGGCAAATTTGTAAAATTTGAAAATAACTAAGCAATCCTATCTTATTATAGTGGAATAGCAAGAATTTTTGGTTTAGCCATGTTCCAGCTTTACAGAGGATCTGAAGTGAGGTGACATCTGTAGAGCCTTCATAGGACTTTTACCACATCATCTGGTTATAAACTTCTGAAGGTTACCCCAGAGTATCTACATATGAACACCAACTTATTCATTTCTACCTCATGTTAAAATGGTATACACCTGACACTTTTCACTGGCTGTTCTCCTGTGTTTTGACCCATTGTATTGTGACTTTAACGCTCAATATTCCTGAGGTCACTCTCATAGTGACGACATAGATGTGATAAAATCCGGCGCAGTTCTCATCTGGCTTGTTTTGTTGGTAGCTCTCTATTCTGCTTCTTCTCTCCTCACTCCTATTACACTTTTGCCTCATGAGCTCCTATGACACTTCGTTGTGTTTTCTTTTCCACATCTGTAACTCCTGCTTCTACTTATCCTTCATGGTCTCCTCTTCTTTTTCAATTGTTGTCAACTATTAGGGTTTATGCAATTCTGTGGTCTTTGTTCACCTTACCCCATGTCATTGTCTCTGCCACTTTTACTCCTTCCGTGTCTTCGGTTACTTTTATGTGCTAAAGATGCCCAGAACTTGAATTATAATAAAAAATTAGAAAATATTTTTAATGAAAGTCTGAATAAATGATGATTTCCAGACCTAAAGATCTAACCCAAACCTCTTACTAGGCTGTACTAGATTGGTGGGACATGTATCCACCTACCCACTTGACATTTTCAACTAAACTTCTTGCTAGTATGTCAAATTCAACCTGTATGAAACTGAATTTATATATTTGTCTCAAAATTGTAGCTCTTCCCTAGTGTTCTCTGTCTCAAAATGACTCTCATCTGTTAAGTTGCACAAGCCAGAAATCTTGGTTTGTCTCTGTCTTCTACTCTGCACAGTGAAATATGTCAGGTCTATCACAAATCTCTCAAACAAATCTATTTTTCCCATCCACACTTCTACCACCCCAAATCAGGTGGCCATTTTCTCTGTCCCAGGCTCTTATTCTCTCCAATCTATTCCCCATTGAGCAAATAAAGTAATTTTCTGAAAATAAAAATTGATTGCTGTCACTTTCCTGCTTACCTCAATCATTCCAAATC
>NW_007110764.1:0-511 GCF_000164805.1 Carlito syrichta
GAGACAGGGCAATAAAATCGAGAAACAGTGTAAGTCAGAAGGTAAACAACAAACGTGATCTAAACCAACAGTTACAATGATAAAATCATAAGTCAAAATGAGCGAAAGAGAGAAGTGCGAGAGGGATAACAGATATACATACCAGCTATCAGGTGAAAAACAGTCACAGGATCGGGAAGAAGTGAAGAAAGACACGTAAGAAAGATTGCCTAAGGAGTACTGATAGCTACACAGACACAGGTCAATAAAATCGAGAGACAGTGTAGGTCAGAAGGTCAACAACAGACGTGATCTAAACTAACAGTTACAATGATAAAATCATAAGTCAAAATAAACAAAAGGGAGAAGTGCTAAGATGGAAAACAGATATACATACCAACTATCAGGTGAGAGAGAGACACAGGGCTGGGAAGAAGTGAAAAAAGACAGGTAAGAAAGATTCCCTAAAGAATACTGATAGCTAAAACAGAGACGGGTCAAAAAAATCAAGAAACAGTATAAGTCAGAAGGT
>NW_007110765.1:0-607 GCF_000164805.1 Carlito syrichta
ATCTCAGACACGCAAGTGTAGGTGCTCTGTTCCTGCTGTCTTCTCCTTCATGTCTGTGAAAGCAAGTTGTTTCTCCAGTAACTCACACTCTAGACTGGCGAGAGGACTTCCTCAATCCTGTTGTCTGTGTGGTTCCCTTCCTGTGACAGTGGAGGGTCAAGGTGAAAATGGCAACCACATGCCTTGCTGCTCTTTTTAAAATAATACATAGATGCTGGTTTTAAATTTGGATGGTATATTTCTTTTTTTTTAATTGAGCCAAGCTTCTTTTTATATGTATATATATATATTTATTTATTTGTTTGTTTGTTTTTTGAGTTGGAGTTTCACTCTGTCACCCAGACTGGAGTGCAGTGGCCGCTCCCGGCCACCGCAGCCTAGACCTGCTGGGCTCCGGTGATCCTTCCGCCTCAGCCTTCCAAGTAACTGGAACTACAGGCGCGTGCTACCACGCCCGGTTAATAATTTTTTGATTTATTGTAGAGATGAGGTCTCGCCAAGTTGCCCAGGCGGGTCTCGAACCTGCATGCTCAAGCAATCAACTCACCTCAGCCTCCCAAAGGCAAGGTATTACAGGTTGAGCCACTGAGTCTGGCGATGTATATTT
>NW_007110766.1:0-816 GCF_000164805.1 Carlito syrichta
CTTCCCTGCCATTAGTATTTCCCCTTCTGTATCATCTATGTCACTAACCATATTGCCAAATTGTTTTCCCCATTCTCATCATATATCTCACAGACCATCTCTTTGATATGTGCTCAATATTTATTTAGTATATTCAATGGTAATAGTGGTCTGTTTGCATGATTGTCCAGGGCTAACCTTCAGGATATTTATAATGTCTTGGGGTTATTTCTGTGCTGGTATCTCATTCTCTGACTTATTATCATAATGTAATTTTGATTCCTTTTCTCTCATTTATTCTCACAATAAGAAGCACAGTAGAAGGAGATGAGTTCTGCAGGGGATGTGGAGAGACATTGGACAATTCAGGCAAACATGCAAGCTTTGCAAAAAACATCTGACTTCCAGGAAGTGTTGGAATAAAAAAAAACAAGTGCAAAGTGTGCCATTTTGGAGATATGAGGAAATGCAACCTTTCCAAAATCTCCCTCAGACTCCAGTGTACAGTAGGATAAATAAGTGGGAAATGTTTCTGATGTTAAATTGAGAAAGCATCTAAATTGAGGGAGGAGGCCTGTGCTATTCATACAAACACAGCCAGAAATCTACAGATACAACTTTGAATCTGTCCCATAGTTTCAGCTATTTATGACAATCAGCCCATTAGCAAAACTTTTCAAAATTGGTAGAAATACCATCTACTGGCAATTTAACTTACTCAGGTTTTAAAGACCTGTTGCTTTTAATAGCTTCTTAGCTGTCTTGTCCAGGAATTCAGGGGAAATTTTTTGATCCCTAGGTAATGACTGAAGATGGTTCTGGAAATTACATGATCTC
>NW_007110767.1:0-1143 GCF_000164805.1 Carlito syrichta
ATTGGCTTGTCCTCCAACTTATATCAATATTTTTTATTATGAACAATAATTTTTCTGGATTTATTGTAAAGACAAGGTCTCACCAAGGTGCCTATGCTGGTCTTGAACCCCTGGGCTCAGGCAATCCTCTCGCCTCGTCCTCCCAAAGTGCTGGAATTACGGGCTTGAGCCACCATGCCCTGTCTAGCCAGTTGTTTTTATGTCAATTGTGCCTGGATTGCAAATAGGCAAATTAATTAAGTAGACACTCTAAAAATATGAGTGGAAAAGTTGTTTCTGTGTAAAGATAAGTTGCATATTTGGAAAGAGTAGCAGGTCAAATGGTAAATGCTTTAATTCTGCTGAGTTAAGTGTGAGTAAAGCAACCGTGAAAGATAAGACTCCCCTTCCCTGTACTGGAAATCAGAGATGAGATATCATGAATGCTGCTTGGGTGAGAAAAATGACATGGAATGCCAAGTGAGGGATTTGTGCTCAGAGGGAGTGCCTTGGCTTTATATGAGACATTGACCCTGAATGAAAGTACTGTATGTTGAGGTTCCAGTGAAATGTTTAAGGCACACTTATGTCATTTTTAGGATTTCCCCTCTTCCAATAATTCATTTCGTTTCATCAGTCCTAAATGCTTTACTTGAGCGCTTTTATTGCATTTTGTTAGGAATAGTGGTGAAACTTATTTGTTTGGCAAATACAGTCCATATTCTTCCAGGATGTTTGGTTGAGGTTCTTTACCAAGTTGGGCTCTCTTCCCGATCTTGACAGCTCATTGGAACCACCTGGCAAGCTCTTAATTCTCTGAAGATTGGGTTCCCATCAGCTCCCCCAGAGACTTTGATTTAACTGGTCTAAGTAGGGCCTGGGCATGGAGACATTTTAGCAGTCCAAATGATTCTAATGGGCTGCCTGGGTTGAGCACCACTGCTCTGTATTATTTGCTACTTGGGCTTTAGGTCTGTGGCCAAGTTTGCAAGAGTCACGTGGAAGTCACATAGAGGAGGCACCAGTGACAGTCCACACAGTGGCAGCGGATGGGCTGGAGACCAGATAATCTGGTAGATCGACATGAACAGGTAAGATGAGAGTGACCAATCCTGGCCAAAAGTGCCATGAACAAGCATGTGATGATGATGGTCTGTGTCAAAG
>NW_007110768.1:0-528 GCF_000164805.1 Carlito syrichta
CACTAACATCTGATCCATTTAATTTATACTCTGATTCTAAATACATAGTTACATTGTTTCCTCATATTGAAACGGCCCCTTTAACATTTAATTCTAGCATTTTCAGGTTGCTGGAGGAATTACAATCTTTAATTTGTCAAAGAAGTATGCCTTTCTTTATTGGTCATGTCAGAGCTCATTCTTCGTTGCCAGGTCCTATTCATGAGGGCAATCATATAGCTGATCTTGGAACTAAAACAATATTGACAGTAATGGATGAGGCCATAGAAAGTCATAAATTACATCATCAAAATGCTTCTGCGTTACGATTACAATTTGATATTACTAGGGAAGCTGCCAGAAATATTGTTCGTAACTGTGCTACATGTCCAACTAGATTACCTATGTTACAAACTGGAGTCAATCCTCGAGGCTTGAAACCAAATAGCCTCTGGCAAATGGATGTTACTCAGGTTAAATCTTTTGGAAAATTGTCCTATGTTCATGTCTGTGTGGATACTTATTCGCATATGATATGGGCTACGGCTC
>NW_007110769.1:0-827 GCF_000164805.1 Carlito syrichta
TGATCACAGGAAATGTTCTAAAAGTCGACTGATATACATGTTTCTTGCACAGAAGTGTGCCAAACTGATTAAAAAAGGCCCATGAGCATACAAGTCTATTACCTTAAAATAAAATTCTTTGGGGAAAGTGACTGTATAAAATTCAAGAAAAGAAAGGAAGGATGAAAATGCCCTGAGGCTCAATCATGCATCTGCCTATGAAAGGTGGGTGTGGAATCATGGTGGCTTATGCAGCAGAAGGGAACTCAAGACTTGGGCAACAATTCCTTTCAAAGTATCAATATTTACCTCCTGGAACCTCCGCAAATATTTATACCCAGGAAGAAAAAAATTTTAGATGTTGACTTTAAAAAACGCAGGAGAAGTCTGGGGAATGATTAATGGCAGAATCTGTATGTGGGCAGAAAGGGGTTCGCTGCTCAATTTCCTCGGCTTTTCTGGATATGTAAATTTTTCATAAGAATATGTCACAGATGCCTGACTCGGTGGCTCAGCATGTAATCCCATGCCTTGGGAGGCTGAGGTGAGTAGATTGCCTGAGCCTGTGGGTTTGAGACCTGCCTGGGCAACTTGGCGAAACCTCATCTCTACATTAAATCACAAAATTAGCCAGATGTGGTAGCACCCAGAGGGTCGAGGCTGCGGTGGCCAGAAGTGGCCACCCCACTCCAGTCTGGGGGACAGAGTGAGATTACAACTCAAAAAAAAATTACAATGTCGCAGAAAGGTATGAGAGGGAGAACAGGTTATGTTTTTTTTTTGTTTTTTTTTTAAAGGCAGGCCGGTCTTGGTGGCTCAGCCTGTCATCCCAGTTCTTTGCAAGGCCA
>NW_007110770.1:0-879 GCF_000164805.1 Carlito syrichta
CCATTGACTAGATTAAGGTGGTGGAGTCAGAGTTTCTTGTCCTGAGTTCTCCCTTTTTCTGACATTTCTTCTTTCTCTCTCTACATTCCTCATTTCTTGAGGAGTCTTTTCAAAGGGGGTATTATCAGGAGTTCACTAGTTACCTTCAGGGTGACCTTGGGTGAAGACTTTACCCCTTAAGCCCTTGGTTTTATCATCTGTATCATGGAAGAAATTAATGTATGTCTCATTCTATTTTTGTGCAACTGAACTGAACAATGCCCAGCATCTTAAATACTAATTATATCTTAGTTGCCTTTTCTTTCTTACCTACAGCTAGGTGAATGTGTTGGTCTCCTCTCAAGAAGAGATTCTGCAGGACAGGAACCTCATCTGATTATTCTGTTGCTATAGAACATAATACCTACTCAGTATTTATTGAATTAAAATTCTCAGTCCAAATCTCTGTTAATTCCCTGGGCTTTTGACTCTTACTTGTTGGCTTAGGTTCTCTAAGCTTGCCAGATTGGGAACTGTGCCCAGCCTCTTAATGGGTAAAATATATGGAGATTGACAGATATTAGACACATATCTGGAACAGATACTGCCAAATGAAAATGCTATCTGGGCCACGCTCGGTGGCTCGAGTGGATTGCCTGAGCCCGTGGGTTCAAGACCTACCTGGACAACTTGGTGAGACCTCATCTCTATAATAAATCAAAAATTAGCCAGGCATGGTAGCATGTGCTTGTGTAGTTCCAGCTACCTGGAAGGCTGAGGCAGAAGGATCGCCAGAGCCCAGCAGGTCGAGGCTGCAGTGGCTGGGAGCGGCCACTGCACTCCAGTCTGGGTGACAGAGTGAGACTCCAACTAAAAAAAAAAAAAAGAAAATGCTATCTG
>NW_007110771.1:0-762 GCF_000164805.1 Carlito syrichta
CTTGTATTCATATACACCAACAACAAACAGGCAAAGAACCAAATAAAAGGCACAATCCCATTCAGTCACTACCAAAAAAATAAATAAATAAATAAATAAATAAAAAGAAATACTTGAACATCTTCCTAATCAGAAGTGAAAGACCTTCACAATGAAAACTACAAAACACTACTCAGAGAAAACCAAGAAGACACAAACAAATGGAAAAATATTCCATGTTTATGAATAGGAAGAATCAATATTGTTAAGATGTTTATTCTACCCAAGGCAGTCTACAGATTCAGCGCAATACCCATTAAATTACCAATGTCATTCTTCTAAAACCTGGAAATGACAAAGAAATACATATGAAAACACAAATGACCACGAATAGCCAAGACAAATCTTAGCAAAACAAAGTGGGAGGTGTCACACTTCCAGACTTTAAATTTTACTATAGGTCTACTATATTCAAAACAGCCTGGTATTGGTACAAGTACAGGCATATAGTCCAATGAAACAGGTTAGATATCCCGGAAGCAAAACCTGAATTTCTCAACCAAGTCATCTTTGACAAAGTCTCCCCAACAACCACCAGGGAGAGAAGAACCTATTTAGTAAATGGTGCTGGGAAAACTGGCAGACCACATACAGAAGACTGAAACGGAACCCCTATCTATCATCACACACAAACATCAACTCTGAATGAATCAGAGACCTAAACGTAAAACCTCAAACTGTAGTAATCTTATTAAACCCTGAAACAGGTTAGACATCCTGGAA
>NW_007110772.1:0-907 GCF_000164805.1 Carlito syrichta
GGGCTGACACTTGGGTCATGCATTCTAGCAGATACTTTGAAGTGTCTATGGCAAATAGAGAGATACAATCTGGAGCTTTCAGCAGATTTCTATATTAGAGGTAAATCACAGCACAGGCAGAAACTAAGTGCTTCCATCCTCTCCAGATAACTACTCTTCTTTTGAGAAACAACTTTAAGCTTCTACTGAGTTTTAATAGAGACTGGATGCTTCACATTGTCCACAAAGTTATCAGGTGACTTGACAGACCCATTGATGTTGTTATCAAACATATAAAGCCATAAAATTGGACATTCACAGAAATACTCTATCATTACATAGAAATTAAGTATATAGAATTGGGCCTAAGTTGACTCCCAAAACACAAGTAAATTTCATGAAAAAGTGTCTCAAATGCCCATAGTCTACTGCTACTTTTTCTTTTCTAGTTTTCACTTATGGTCTCATGAAAAATTTACCATGAGCAGACAAAAGAGAAGGAGACAACTCAGGCCTGGTTTAAAGATAGTCCTGATCATAGGCTCTGCTGAAAGCACTACAGCCTTTTCTGGATATCTCTGAAGGACCATGGTGAAGAAAAATATTCCAATGGGAAGAGCTTTGAGCAGTGTATCTGATTCCTTATGTCATTTATAAGAAGAAATGGCCAGACATGAAGTTATCTACCAATTCATGGTCAGCGACCGACGGTTTGGCTGGATGACCAGGGACATAGAAAATTCATAATTAGAATATTGGTGACAAGAAAATCTGTAGAAGAGGTATGAGGATTGATCTCTCTGAATGAACAAAAAGTGAGAATACTTGTATCTCATGTGAATGCCCATCAAAGGATAACATTTACAGAGGATGGCTTTAATAATCAAGTGGATAGATGATTGGTTTTGTGAATACCAGTCATTCAATT
>NW_007110773.1:0-1596 GCF_000164805.1 Carlito syrichta
CCGGTTGTTTCTCAATGCAAATCAATAATTTATTCATAAAGATATAGTTTCCAAATTTGCAGTTTTTTTTTTATTGGTGCAATTTTCTTAAGCTTGCATTACTGTTGGGCCCTCACTTAAAAATGGAAAGATCAGATAATAGCAAATAATCACTATACTGTTATTACTAGCTCTCCTTCAACTCTTAAATTGAGGCACAAAAAGTTTACTTTATTAAAATCAGGATGTATGCCACACATTGAGGAAAAAAGGAGGGGAGAAGGGAAGGACTGATAGAAAGAATGCATCTTAAAGTTTGACTTGGGAATGATATCTCAGAATTGGGATGCCTTTGGCAATTCAACACCTTTGACTAATAGTTTGAGTTAATCAATCAGTGACCTGTATTCAGTATTCCTTCCAAGTCTTGTAGTGTTTTACCTAAATGCTTTTCCTAAAAGAATCGATTTGTTTGAAGGAAGTTACCAATGTTCACAGTTTAGCCATCATTTTAGTACTCATTCCATTAACAGTTAACTTAGTAGTATTTAAACGTTCCTGCATTTTTTACTCTATGTAATATCTTGATGCCTTAGAAAGATAAGGTACTGGAATTATGCCCATGTTACTGATGGAGAACAGAAAAACAGATTATTTAATTTAAACATGCAATAGGGACAAATTCAAACCTTGGTATTTTGACTCTAGTGTACATTTTCTCAGTCATTATATTCTATAGCCTCTTGACGACTTGATAAATGATCTTTGCCAGTCCATAGTTTGACTTTGTAAAAGATTGTTCAGCAAACATATTTTATGGATGGTTTAGTTTAAGAAAGGAAATCTATAAGTAGTAATTGATTGTCTGAAGCTTGTGACATAGCCAACCCATACTCAGCTACTAAAATTGGTCTGTGATACCAGAGGGTACAGAATGCATGCCCACTAGTCACTGGTGACCTCTTTAGATACTATTCTAAGGACTGTGAATGAATATTTTATAATATAGTATGCTTTTAGGCACAATGTGTGATGAAATATCTTATCTTTATTATACTCTAAATTAAAACTTTTTAATTTACAAAAACATTTTTAATGAATTGGGCAATTGCTTCAAAATGTGCACCTTTTAGATTTAGAAAAGTAATGCCCATAATTTTATGAATTAAAAACAAAGACCGTTTAATTTGAATTTGAGTAAAATTGTAATAGGGCATCGAGCCACATGAGTCCAAGTACAAAGAGAAGTTTATTGAGCTGAGAACCAGCTGGCAGCCACTTACCCTCGAGACACAAAGTCCCAGGCAAGGGCCCCACTGCTCAGTGGGGTTGGGCTTAAGTACAATTTGATTTGGGTTTGGGGGGGGTCTTTTACAGTTGCAGTTGGCTAAACCACACATTCTTGTTTGACCTTGCTTTTGCTTACAAAGCCTTTAGAGAGATACTTTGTTTTACAAATGATTGTTTTATCTTGTAACAGGCTGCAGAAAATTGCCTGAAGCTGTTTACAGAAATGAGAACTTGTGATTAGAGCATTTTGCTTGTGAAGGCTTGTGAAATTATTTGTAATTTTTTAACTGCCAAATCAAGCCTTTCCTTTTCTGAAACTGATTTATT
>NW_007110774.1:0-874 GCF_000164805.1 Carlito syrichta
TCCCAGAGTGCCCCTGTAGTGAGTGGACAATGTGTCATTAGGGCCCTGGCAGACCTTGACCTGGTGTAGGTGTGTCACTGCTGCCTTGTGTAGCAGAGCTTCCTGGCATTAATTAGATGGGCCTCCAAATCACAAGCCAAGATGCAAGCTCCACATGTATCAGATCTTCTGCAAAACATTTCATTTTTTTCTCTTTATAGTTTTCTCTACCACTCACCATTCTCAGGTGAGGCTAATGAAATGTTGTTTGTGCTGTGATTTTTTTTCCCTAGGAGTTACTTTGTGAGGCTGAGTCTCTTTCACTCCCTCAGGGAGCCTCCTTCTTCTGCCCTTGAGTTTTGAAGTCATCCTCTCTGGGCATCCAATGCAGTGTCCCAATCCTTCCAGGAAGACTTCAAGCTACTCTGTATCTTCAAGCTTTTTAAAAAATGCTTAATCTTATTTTAAAGATGTGTGGTACAATTCAGGATTAGTATACAAATGGACATTGTGCAGGGAGAGTTTGGGTCTTCCTTTGGTCCACACTTTGCATGGTTTGAGATCAGGTACCCTTATTGATGTTGTGTCCCCTCCCCACACCCCAGCAGTTTTTCTCCTGTCTACTATTCAACATTTGCTTCCTAGTTTTCAGTCTACCCTTTTGAATTTTGGGGTTCAGAAGTGCTTAAAATATCAAACCTGTTGGAGTAATGGCCTCTGTCCTGGTGGGATGCTCTGGGTCCTTTCAAATGACTTCCTGGACCAGATGGCCTGAATACTACTTGAATGGAAAGATATGTATTAGGTTCTTCTACTGGTAAGAATAATGCCATTTTTCCTTAATACTCCCATAAACACAGTGGTGGCTTCTTTCTAGACTGGCTGATGATCAATC
>NW_007110775.1:0-682 GCF_000164805.1 Carlito syrichta
CACTACCCAGGAAACCAACAATAATAGCTAGCTGTACTCCCTTCTCATCTTCCCGCTGCAATCAAATGACACTGTTGCAACGTCCCTGAACACACACACGCACAGACGCACAATCACATACACAAACACACAAACACACCTGAAAGACAGGCTCTAGGAATTGCACACACGTATGAAGAATGTACACACCAACATTGAGCCGAGAACAATGCCTGAAGACAACGGCATAAGATCCACACCAAAACAGGCATATATTAGTGTGCACCCATCATGCACAAGACGAGACAAACAGACAGGCAGACACCTAGTCCCACATGAATACTACCCTCATCCCAAATCCCT
Organism: Carlito syrichta; assembly: GCF_000164805.1. Taxonomy (NCBI): domain Eukaryota; kingdom Metazoa; phylum Chordata; class Mammalia; order Primates; family Tarsiidae; genus Carlito; species Carlito syrichta. Next base: position 343 of record NW_007110775.1, read on the forward strand.
GTTGGACACGCCATGCAAACTCACATAGAATGTTTGACTCAGAAGTGCCAAACATACACAAAGACCGTACACAGAGCTATTTAAAAATTCGAGGAGTGGAGGAGTGGGAAGTGCACGGTAATTGCTACACCCAGGTCTCCTGAGCAGCATAGACTGGAGGGAAGAGGCCCCAAGAGGTTCACACTGGAGACTCACTGCCAAGCCCATTGAGCACAGTCCTGGGAGAAGTTTCCAGGGGATTCCTGGTTTGGGCTCACGGAGAGTGTCGCTACACGCATCCGTGCATGCGCGGGCACACACACACACACTGACACACTGACACACTGACACACACACACAC
>NW_007110776.1:0-1273 GCF_000164805.1 Carlito syrichta
CCTCAGCCTTCCAAGTAGCCGGAATTACAAGCATGTGCTACCATGCCTGGCTGATTTTTTTATTTATTGTAGAGATGAGGTCTTGCTGCCCAGGCGGGTCTCGAACACAAGGGCTCAGGCAATCCACTCACCTCAGCCTCCCAAAGGCGCGGGATTACAGGCTGAGCCACCGAGCCCAGTTTGCCCATATATCTTCTTTTGAGAAGTGTCTATTCATGTCTTTTGTCTTTTTGAAAGGGGCTGTTTGTTTCCTTCACCCCATCTGAGTTCCTTGTAGATCCTAGATGTTAGGCCTTTGTCAGATATACGGTCGGCAAATATTTTTTTCTCATTCTCTGGGCTGTCTCCTTGCTCTCTTGATGGCTTCTTTTGCTTTGCAGAAGCTCATCAGTTTGATGAGGTCCCACTTATCTATCTTATTTCTTGAGATATTTGCCTTTAGGGTTCTGAATAGGAATTGGTTGCCAGTTCCAATTTCCATAAGTCTGTCTCCTGCGTTTTCTAAGATTCTTATAGTTTGAGGTTTTACGTTTAGGTCTTTGATACATTTAGAGTTAATTTTTGTGTATGGTGATGTAGGGATCCTGTTTCAATCTTCTGCATGTGGTCAGACAGTTTTCCCAGTACCATTTACCCAGTGGTTGTTGTTGGAGGTTTTATCAAGATGAGTTGGTAAAGGAATTGAGGCTTTGCTTCCAGAATCTCTATCCTGGTCCATTGGTCTATGTACCTTATCTTGTACCAATACCAGGCTGTTTTGATTACTGTAACCTTATAGTAAAATTTGAAGTCTGGAAGTGTGATACCTCCTGCTTTGTTTCTTTTGCTAAGAATTGTTTTGGCTATTCGTGGTCATTTATGTTTCCATATGAATTGATATATTGTCACTTCCAGGTCTGAGAAGAATTACATGGGTAACAATGGGTATTGCATTGAATCTGTAGATTACCCTTAGTAGGATGGACATTTTAACAATGTTGATTCTTCCTGTTCATGATATGAAATAGTTTTCCATATGTTTGTGTCTTCTTGGATTTCTTTGAGCAGTGTTTTGCAGTTCTCATTGTAAAGGTCTTTCACTTCTCTAGTTTGGAAGATGCTGAGGTATTTCATTCTTCTGTGGCTATTGTAAAAGGGATTGTGCTTTTTATTTGTGTCTCTACCTGCTTATTGTTGATGTATAGGAATGCACGTTTATTTTGTACCCTGAGACTTTTCCAAAGTACTTAACAGTGCAAGCAGGTTTTTGACAGATTATCTTGGATTTTCAAGG
>NW_007110777.1:0-1090 GCF_000164805.1 Carlito syrichta
TTTTTCCCCTTGCTTTTTTTCTTTCTGCCCAGTCACTTGCTGAAATTTCAGCCTTTTGCCTCCTCCCCTTCCCCATAGTCTTCTGCAGTCGTAGTTGTTAAACTTGGAGCATTACCATGTAATATGGAGTCTGCTCCCAAACCAGATGCATTTTCATCAGTTTTATCGCTTCTCTAAGGTTGTAGAGTCTCAGAGGATTCCATAATCTCATGGAAGTATCTTCTGTCTTATATTTGTAGACCACAAATAGAATCAAAATCAAAACCGTAACTCATGTCAAGCTGTAGCTTTGACTGTTAAAGTCTTTCATCTCAAGTCTTTACACTGTTACTATAAATACAGTTTGAACCATTGTGAAAGACCATCATGCTTCTTTGTAAAAAATGGAGATCTGACAGTACTTTGTGTTATGGCACTAAGGAACCTCTTTGTTACAGGCTTAGCACAGAACATACTGTTATTTATATATTTATTCTAGGTTCTTTTTTGACATATCCAAATATTACTTCTAGAAGGGTGTTTAGATAGTTTCATTACTTTGTTCTACAGGGAATGTTGCTTTCAAGATAATCGTCCACCTTTGGGAGGCTGAGGTGAGTGGGTTTCCTGAGCCCGCGGGTTCGAGACTCACCTGGGCAGCGAGACCTCATCTCTACAATAAATCAAAAAATCAGCCAGGCGTGGTAGCGTATGCCTGCAATTTTGGCTACTTGGAAGGCTGAGGCGGAAGGATCGCCGGAGCCCAGCAGGTCGAGGCTGCGGTGGCCGGGAGTGGCCACTGCACTCCAGTCTGGGCGACAGAGTGAGACTCCAACTCAAAAAAAAAAAAAGATAATCGTCTAGTGGATTAATTTGACCCTGAGTTCTCTTGTATTTTTTTTTTATTTCTTACAATTTTTGTTTGGTCTCAGTGGCTCCTGAAAATAAATCTAACAGTTTCAATAGCTTTGTGCTTAGTAATATGGGTTATTTTTTTTGCCCGAAGTTTAGATACATTCACACAGAAAATGAGCCTCAGTTTGTTGGTTGGTTTTGTTCCTTCTTTTGTTTTAGGTAGTTCAAGTTGACCTTTGTGGAGGAAATTCTTTTT
>NW_007110778.1:0-357 GCF_000164805.1 Carlito syrichta
TGGCTTCAGTCTTGGCCAGACTGTTCCCAGAAGAGCTGCCTCCGTGTGGTTTCTTCTCTCCGTTCTGATTCACCGGTGCGGTCCTAACCCCCCTTTGGTCAGTGCAGGTCACCGACAGCCTTGGCGCCCGAACCCAGGGACCAGACTCCGGTAATTATAAATATATGTTCCCCAGTTTGTTTCTCTCGTTTCAGGACGGACCTTGCCTTAGGGTGCTGCAGCCCCCCCGGAGTGCGCGGGTTGATAGGCAAGTCAGTGTTTAGCGTCGCCGACGGACTGTGCGACTTATCGCCGTGTAAAGCGATTCAATCCTTGTAAAATTACTGTAAAATTACTGTATATTGTGTGTATTGTTTG
>NW_007110779.1:0-815 GCF_000164805.1 Carlito syrichta
GGGTTTGAGACCTGCCTAGGCAACTTGGCAGACCTCATCTCTACTATAAATCAAAAATTAGCCGGTCATGGTAGCACGCACCTGTAGTTCCGGCTACTTGGAAGGCTGAAGCGGAAGGATTGTTGGTGCCTAGCAGGTAGAGGTTGTGGTGGCTGGAGCATGCCACTGCACTCCAGTCTGGGCGACAGAGTGAGACTCCAACTCAAAAAATTTGAAAGAAAAAATTTAAGCCAACAGGGACTATGAGGAAGTGATATTACTGAACTTCAATACCCATGTGTTTGCAAAATGACCTCAGCATGAGGCAATAGGAAGGTACAAGTCCATTGTGTTTTGTGAGAACCATGTTTAATGACTGAGACTGAACATAATCTGATGACTAAGATTCATTTTGCAGATCTGTGTGAAAAAAATTAATTTAAAAATTCACATAAAAAACTTTACAACAGTTCCCTACTGTACCCATTGAAAGGTTGTGACAATGACAATGCTACGGTAATAGTAAATAAATAAAGTAATTAGTGAGGCAGAATAAGCTCCAGAAGCATAATATCATGAGTGGCAGTCCCAAAGAATGTTTATAACTTGACAACAAACAGGGCTATAGATTGGCACTGTTACATTCTGAAAAAGCTTCTACAACACAGAAAAACCTATCAGGAAATTAAATGTAAAGAAAAAGGTCTTTCATTTCCTCATTGAAAATTGATGTTCAAAATATGGCAACTAGATCATAGGTAACAACTTAAGATGCCAGAAATAGTCTAGAAAAATGTACTCCATTTCTATTCCTTGCTGTGCACGCACATTTCCCA
>NW_007110780.1:0-1276 GCF_000164805.1 Carlito syrichta
GGAGGCATAGTTGTTTCTCTCCTCTTAAAGCGTGTGAGGTATTTTGTATTGTTCAGAGCTGCAGCCTCAGCTCAGAATAGTAGTTGGTACATCAAAGGTGGTCCACATCAGTGGGAGGAATCATGTTTAATGAGGAAGAAACAGTGACTTATGTAACAACTAGGTTATGGCCACGCATGTAAACAGAAGAGAACAGTTAAGGTCTAGAAGTCAATTTTATATGAAATAGATAAATAATTTAGACAACATTATTTGACCTAAATTATTTAGATAAATGTCTGGATTTCTTAAAATTTGCAAAACAATTATTCCGAATAGTTCTGCTTTCAGTATCAATGCATTTTAAAATCATGTTATTTCTGAACTCAATTGTCCAACTAACTTTACACCTACCATACAACTAACTCCCATTTGTAGAAACCTTAACACTGGCAAAGCACTCCCATACATGTTGTCTCTGAGCCTATATAATCACAAGTGGGTATGGACCATTCACTCACTGCTTCCTGAACACAAGCTTGGGAACAGGTCTGGTCCATGATGAAGCACCCATAGATCCTTCTGCATCTGAGAAGTCCATGGGTAGACCTAGATCCCACAGCCTCTGCGGATCTAGGTGATGATATCAGCACAAGATTTATGTTTCCATCCTCAAGCTGACCTTTTGTCTGAGGTGGCTTCATTTGTGGGGGTTCTCTCAGTTTCTCCAAATTTACATTCAATAATATTAGTGGTAAGAGAGATTATTTTTAAGAACTGCAGCAGAAATGATGAGACTTGAGCTGAGGATAAAACAGCCCCACTCCAAACACATAATGGATTGTGAATGAGCTCTTCCACCAAAGAACAATTATAGTACAGAAGCAATCATGTGCAGTACACCTGGCTTGTCCCACCTCCCTCAAAAGGAACATGCCTTCCCCCTCATTTTGTAATTATACCTAGCACTTACTCATTCTCATTTATGGTTGATATTTTGCTTTACACAGTGACTACTCCTTTGCATTACTACTATATAAGACATCAGTTTTTCTATTTTAAAATAATGGTTTTTGGCTGATGTAAATGTTCTATATTTGAATTATGGCAATAGTTACACAGGTATCACACCTGTCATAATTCATGGGTGCATTTTATTGTATGTAAATTTTACCCCAATTAAGGGTAATTTTTAAAAAATAATGATGATGGTAATGTTAACGATATGTATTGTTTTGCTGTGTAGCAGGATCTGTGCTAAGCAATTTATTACATTTCCTGCTTTCATGTATACTAC
>NW_007110781.1:0-522 GCF_000164805.1 Carlito syrichta
GCTGCGGTGGCCGGGAGCGGCCACTGCACTCCAGTCTGGGCGACAGAGTGAGACTCCAACTCAAAAAAAATAAAAATAAAAATAAAAAAAAAATAAAAAAAAAAAATAAAAAAGCGTAAATAGATTTAAGGAGGATTTTGGTAACTTGGTTGCTGGCTATTAAAGTTGAATTAATTAAATCTGCCTGCCTTTGAAGAAATCCCCCATCTGAGTCTGATCTCCCTTGTTCTATAGGGTTTGTCAGTGAGTGAGTGAATCAAATGCCACACCTAATTTTCTTGTAAATTAACAAAAAAGTGTGAATGGGAAAAAGTGAGTTTTATAAGAAGAACCAGGCCTCAGACTAAAAAATTTCCTGACAGCTGAGCATAGCTCCAGAGAGTGGGGTAAGAGCCAGGACTCAATTGTGAAATGGAGCTTGGGGTTCTTGGGTTCCAGTAGACTTCAGCTGTTGAATATTCATAACTAAATCTATTTATTAGTTGTTAGTTATGGATTTAATGCTCTCGAGTTACAGTTTGG
>NW_007110782.1:0-1285 GCF_000164805.1 Carlito syrichta
CCCTCCACTCCTGTTCTTAATCTTATCTCTAGGTTAATGATCCTGACTTTTCCCTTTGTAATGATGACTTCCTGAGTATTAAATCAACATAAACACTCCTTCAGCTTTGCATCATGCCCAACTACTTCCTTACAGTCTCCTCACATTTGTAAAGATTCTGATTACTTTTGTATTCCTTTAAATATCACTTACTTATCTAACTACAATCTTTCCCCTAGCTCTAGCTCAGGGGTTGCCAAACTTTTGAAAATAGTATTGTGCAGATAGTATTGTGGGCTTTGCTGGCCACATACATCTCTATCGTGTGTTCTTCTATAGGTTTGGTTTTGTTTCTAACTCTAAAAATGTAAAAACGTTTCCTGGTCCACTGACTGGATTTGGCCTGCTGGCTGTGTGGCAGGATGCAGCAAATGGTCAAATATATTTCTTGTATGATTGAGTGAATAAACACAGAAACATGTAGCTGGTTCAGGATCAGCAGTTGGCCTCATGGCAATCACTAGCCTAGGGCAGGAAAGGAGTTGATAGCAGTTAAAAGTATTTCCTTTTGTATGGCAAGTTGCAACTTCAAAGACCGGCCAGGTCGCCAGGCAGGTTTTTTTGGGAAAGGCCAAATAGCCCAAAGACTAACCACTTAATGGATATGCAAAAAGAGTGGCTAATTCACAGACTTATCTAAAATCCCCCCTTTCTAAAGTTGACAGTTTACAAGCCTGCAGTTCCTGGAAAGCATTTGTTCTTTGAAAAATCTGATTTTGCTGAGTACAACCTTGTAAGATTCCAAAGGAAATATGTAATCACTCAACACGACCCCCCTCCCTTACCTAAACGAGGGTATAAGACCCCACGTCTCCTGTTCTGGGGTGCTCGAGCTTGATTTGGATGCATGAAATTCTCGGCCCGCTGTGCTAGCCAGCATAATAAAGTGCCACTTCCTATAATAGTCTCGGTGCCATGATCTCTCTATTTTTCCTGCTACAGCTGTATCTTACAAACTGCTGCTGTACCTGAAACAACTCTATTACTAACACCCAACTCCTCCTTTATGGTGTTTAAGGGAAATAGTACAATATACCATTCTTCCTGCACAAGATCAAAGCCGATTAGAGAAAAAAACAAAGAAATCAAGTCATCAGTTTTAATATTAATAAAAGATGAGGGGCCGTAATAATGGGCTTCCTAGCTGCTTGCCAACAGCTCCAGCCCTCATCCTGGAACATACCTTGAAAAGTTACAAAGTATAAAAGAACACCAGAAAGTGAGAGCCACAGGTGAAATAGCTTTC
>NW_007110783.1:0-1225 GCF_000164805.1 Carlito syrichta
CCAGCCTACAGTATAGAAACTGCAATCTTAGGAATACCTTTGAGAGAAATCATTCCCCTATGTAATGAAAAGACATGGACTATAACAGTTATGTCCTCATAGTTTCTTAGCTACGGTCTCAAAACCATACAAATGTTCATCCACAAGTTTGAAAAACATATTTGAGGGTCATCAGAAAATGACGAAAAATGAATAATGTACATTAACATGGTTGCATGTAGAAAACCAAATTTTTATCAAAACCAAATTCATGCTTACCATGATATGACCTCATGTACTGCGATAAAAGAAGTAAAACAAGCTACTTTTTTGGAAATACATGCAACTATGCTAAAATGAGGTTAAAATATAATACCCTGATAATTAACTTAATATTTACCTTCACCTAAATGCCAGAAATTTCGTTTCTTTAGCGAGATAGTAAGCATAAAAAGAACAATTTTATTATGATCTTAGTAGGCTTCCTCCATTAAAAACTACAGGTTATATGACTGCAAAATTAGAGAATGTAATTAAGAAACCTATACCCCTATAGTAATGAATATAGAAAAGGCCAAAATCAATTCAATTGCTCTTTCTAACAATAGGCAAAAATGTAGTGTTCAATTTAACTTGGTTTTTGCTAAGATTTTGTCATGCCTGTGTTCGTCAGTGATATTTGTCTGTGGTTTTCTTTGTTTTTTTCTTTGCGTGTGTCTGTCTTGTTTTGCTATCAGAGTAGTTCTGGGCTCATATAGTCAGTTGGGAATTATTTCTGCCTCTTCGATTTTTGTGAAGAGTTTAAATTAAACTTATATTTGCTTTTCAACTGCTTGGAAAAATTCAGCTGTGAAGCCATCAAGGCCCTTGGCTCTTTTTTTCTCCCTCTCTCTTTTCTTTATCTTGTTTTCTGCTTTGTTTTGTTTCGTTTTGTTTTTTGAGTTGGGGTCCCCATCAGTTGCAGGCTGACGGGCAGTGCACTGACCATCCTTCTGCTTTGGATCCTCTGTTTTATTTTACACAAAACTATTTGCTGAGTCAAAGATTGAGTGAATGATGAGTCTTCACTCTTCAAGGGAAAGTCGGTGCCCGCTGATTACCTAAAGAGGTTACAATTATGAAAATGGCTTAGGTAATCCTATCATCGCAAGACACAGAATTAAGTAAAGACTAACGACACCACTGGATGGAAATCAGAGGGAAAATCAAAATTTCTTTACTGAAAATAAGTAAAGAAGTCTCTTAT
>NW_007110784.1:0-1016 GCF_000164805.1 Carlito syrichta
TGATTTTATTTTGGAATCTTGGTCACCTGTGATCTGTTGACAAGTTTGTTTTGTTTTGTTTTAAAGGTAAAAAGAACACCATGACTTGATGGTACAATTGGTTGGGATGAATTTTAAATTATACCTTTGTTGCCTGTAGTATCTTAAAATATCTTAATAAGTTCAAGAGGTCTCCTCACATTTACTTTGTTAAAACAACATTCTTTATATAATGGTTTCGGGCATGTGTTGTGACAGAGTTTTCTTTATTTTCGTATGAACAAGTTTGGTTGGTAAAGGACTGTAAAGTAAAAACTAGTTGAGTGAGTTCTGGGTTAATGTCATCATTTCATACAAGAAAGGGCTTCTCAAAAAAGAAATCAGAGTGAATTGATATTTTCCCTCTGAATTTATATGGCTAGTATTAATATGCATTTGTTAATACAGTTGATCTTTGCACAACTCCAGGGTTTAGGGTGCTGACCCTCCACACAGTCCAAAATCTCTGTATAATGTTTGACTCCTTGAAAACATAACTCCTAGCAACCTACTGTAGACCAGAAGCCTTACCAGTAGCGTAAACCTCAAATTAACACATATTTTGTATTTTATATGTGTTGTATACTGTATTCTTTCAAAAGAGTAAGTTAGAGAAAATCAAATGTTATTGAGAAAAATCATAAGAAAGAAAAAAATAGACTGTTCATTAAGAGGCAGTGAATCAATATAAAGGTTTTCATCCTTCCTGTCTTCTCGTTGTGTAGGCTGAGGAAGAGGAGGGTTGGTCTTACAGTCTCATGCATGGCAGAGGCAGAAGAAAATCCACATATAAGGGGACCTGTACAGTTCAAACTCATTCAAAGGTCAGCTATGTGCATCTTCTTTCATCAGGCTCTAAATTACTATTGTCAAACATATAAATCTTTTGAATTACAAGTAAAATTGCACACACTGTGTTAAGTTAACTTAGACCCAAACTTAGGATGCATTTTGGGAAAAGTATGAATGAAATGTTAAAAAAACTACCTTAGGTTATA
>NW_007110785.1:0-735 GCF_000164805.1 Carlito syrichta
CGGGGCCTAATTCCTGGAGAAGGAGCAGTAACAAACAATCCCCTAGGTCCCGAGGATCCCAGCATCAGACTGAGAGTTACACAATTGGATTCCTTGGTCCTAAGGCTTGGACTGAGCCATACTACCAGCATCCCAGTGTCCCCATCACTGCATGAGCCAATTTCTGTGGTAAGTCCCCAGGACACATCCTATTAACTTATTCTCTCTGGAAAGCCCTGATGAATGTAGTGCACTTTGTTTTATTAATGATGGCCATTCTTACTGGGGTTAGGTAGTATCTCAATGTGGTTTTGATTTGCATGTCTCTGATGATGAGTGAGGCTGAGCACTTTTCCATGTGTCTGCTGGCTGCCCATAATCTTCTTTTGAGAAGTGTTTATTCATGTCTTTTGCCCACTTTTGAATGGGGCTGTTTGTTTTTTTTCCTTTTGGTGCATTTGTATTCCTTGTAGATCCTAGATGTTCCCATTCTGTGGGCTGTCTCCCTTGCAGTGCACTTCTAAGGAGAGACAGCAGAGAGCTTGCTTTGTCTGCATGAGTGCACAGAGCTTGCTCTCTGAATGAGTGCACAAAGTGGCCATGTTCTCAACATGAAGAAAACCTTCTCAACAGAAGGAAACCATCTGTGGTTAGGAAGGAGCTCTCACCAGGAATTGAATCACTTGGCACCTTGACCTTGGACATCCAGCCTTAAGAACTGAGCAAGTACTTTCTGTTGTTTCAACCACCTGACCC
>NW_007110786.1:0-819 GCF_000164805.1 Carlito syrichta
TCAGAGCTAGCTAGGTAGCTAGCTAGGGAAAACAGCTATTTAAATCAGCTGGCTAGCTAGGGATCTAGCTAGTTAAGTCAGCTAGTAAAGTCAACTGGCTAGCTAGTTAATTCAGTTAGTTAAGTCAGCTGGCTAGCCAGCTGGCTAGCTAGTTAAGTCAACTAGTTAAGTCAGCTGGCTGGCATGCAGGTTATCTAGGTAGTAAGGTAGTTAAGTCAGATGGCAATCCAGCAGGCTATGTATGTAGGTAGCTAGTTAAGTCAGGTGGCTAGCCATCAGGCATCTACTTATGGCAGCTAGTTTATTCAGCTGGCTATCCAGGTGTCAAGCTAGGTAGCTTGCTAGTTAAGTGTGCTGGCTATCCAGCTGGCTACCTCGTTAAGTCAGCTAGTTAAGTCAGTTGGCTAACCTGCTGACTAGCTAGGTAGCTAGGCAATTAAATTAGCTTGCTAGTCAGCTGGCTAGCTATTTAATTTAGCTAATTATGTCAGCTGACAAGCCAGCATGCTGGATAGTTAGATAGATAGTTATGTCAGCTGTCTAGCCAGCTGACTAGATACTGAAGTGACCAAGTTAAGTCAGCTGACTAGCCCACTGGCTACCTAGGTAGCTTGCTACCTAAGTCAGCTGTCTAGACAGCTGGCTATCTAGATGAGTCACCTAGAAATTCAGCTGGATAGCCAGCTGTCTAGCTATGTAGCAAGCTAGTTAGTTCAACTGGCTAGAATGCAGGCTCTCTAGTTAAATCAGCTAGGTAAGTTATCTGGTTAGCCAGCTGGCCCAGCTAGGTGGCTGGCAAGTTAAACCAACAGTTTAGCA
>NW_007110787.1:0-848 GCF_000164805.1 Carlito syrichta
ACTGAGGACTTAGCTTTACCAATGCCACTCTGGCTCTCATGACTTAGTATAAATATAGATTAATCAAGGTTCCATTTTTGCAAAGTACATGAGTTTGATTAAAATGGATATTGCATTTAATTTATTAGGCAAATTGATACTGCATCTATAATTAGACATTCCATCATATTAGAAGACTACTTTATCAACATGTATGCAGTAACTCATTATTTTAATTTCCCTAAACTATGTCTCTGGAACTGCCACAAGAAAAACGGGTTTTAATAAAACACAGGATTATGTGGTGTTAGATGATTACTCCCAAAATACATTCAAGTGGGTCTGCTATGCACACTTACATAGAAATCTGTACCCAGAAAAGCTCATGGTTAAAAAATAAAGCATAAATTTAGTGTAAGGGTACAGAGGCAAGAGAGTCTTTGGTAGTGAACTGAAAAGTTATGACTGAGTTTCAATTCCTTTTACTGCTAACATAAACTAGAGTTAACCATTGGCATCAAAAATAAAGACTGTCAGGACAAGGAGAAAAATTGCATATGTGGTGTCAGAGCATTTAAGAACACAAGCCATCTCAAGGAACACCAAGACCCTGTCTTACTCTTTATGAAAGTACCTACAATACAGATCCTGGAAAGAATCCCAGAAGAGTGGTGATTAAAAGAGCAAATGAATCCTATCAAGACCAGAAATTATCAGGATTTTGTACACAATGGCACGATTATAATTATAAATTATATAAATGTGGGTTCTGAAATGTCAGTCACCATAGGAACTTTTGAAACATAAATATTTAGATCCCTCTCTACTAAAAGTCAGGAATTTTACCTCTTTTGGCTAATTAATTTTGA
>NW_007110788.1:0-991 GCF_000164805.1 Carlito syrichta
TTCCCTAAATGCCAGAAATTTCGTTTCTTTAGCGAGATAGTAAGCATAAAAAGAACAATTTTATTATGATCTTAGTAGGCTTCCTCCATTAAAAACTACAGGTTATATGACTGCAAAATTAGAGAATGTAATTAAGAAACCTATACCCCTATAGTAATGAATATAGAAAAGGCCAAAATCAATTCAATTGCTCTTTCTAACAATAGGCAAAAATGTAGTGTTCAATTTAACTTGGTTTTTGCTAAGATTTTGTCATGCCTGTGTTCATCAGTGATATTTGTCTGTGGTTTTCTTTGTTTTTTCTTTGCGTGTGTCTGTCTTGTTTTGCTATCAGAGTAGTTCTGGGCTCATATAGTCAGTTGGGAATTATTTCTGCCTCTTCGATTTTTGTGAAGAGTTTAAATTAAACTTATATTTGCTTTTCAACTGCTTGGAAAAATTCAGCTGTGAAGCCATCAAGGCCCTTGGCTCTTTTTTTCTCCCTCTCTCTTTTCTTTATCTTGTTTTCTGCTTTGTTTTGTTTCGTTTTGTTTTTTGAGTTGGGGTCCCCATCAGTTGCAGGCTGACGGGCAGTGCACTGACCATCCTTCTGCTTTGGATCCTCTGTTTTATTTTACACAAAACTATTTGCTGAGTCAAAGATTGAGTGAATGATGAGTCTTCACTCTTCAAGGGAAAAGTCGGTGCCCGCTGATTACCTAAAGAGGTTACAATTATGAAAATGGCTTAGGTAATCCTATCATCGCAAGACACAGAATTAAGTAAAGACTAACGACACCACTGGATGGAAATCAGAGGGAAAATCAAAATTTCTTTACTGAAAATAAGTAAAGAAGTCTTTTATTCTCAGTGAAGTGTTCTAAAGCTTTCAAATATATCTTCCACCTTACTTCCCATAATTTAAAAGAAGGTCAATCCTATCAAGCTTTCCCATTTTCCTTTCTTGCTGCTCCTCCCTATTTCCTCAACCACAATGGGTCGAAGGCCCCAC
>NW_007110789.1:0-981 GCF_000164805.1 Carlito syrichta
CCCTCTCTCTGTCTCATCCAACTCTGCCCTGAAAAGATCTGAAGTGGCCAGTATAGGATGAAGCAATGCTTATATGGCCCACAAGTGGGGTTTATTTAAGTGTATGCCCCATGGTCTTTCTGAGTCAGCACAGAAAATATTAATACATGACTCTACCCCCAAGCCACAGAGAATAAGAGCAACACAGCCCCACAACTTGATGCCATGTTTGGGATCTTCTGAGTCCTGATATAGCCCTAAGTTGCCGTGTTTGTGTCTACTAAGTCAAGATATAACACCAGAAGTGGCTCTAGTGAGGTCACAGGTGTACAAAAAAGAGTCCTGTACATAAACTCAAGAATGAGTCCAAGGCCTGGCACTGAGATTAAAGAGTTTTGATTCAACAATTCTTTTATGTCAAAGTCAATGTCAAAACACTTACACTTATACCCAGCTTCATCAGACAAGACAAAATTGGGGTTTCACTTAAAGAATCATCTGACACCCTCAGTAATGAAAGGAAACAGAGGAATCCTAATCAATTTTCCTTTTTTAAATGGCAAGTTAAACTCTTGCCCATTTTTGAACTACTGTTCTATTCAGAGAACTATTATTCATAAGTTAAGTATCCATTTCTAAGTTCTTATGAACATCATGCAGGAGACAGCCATGGAGTACCCAAGCGTTAAGCAAAAGTGCTGGCCTTGTGGTCTGCATCACTTCCCAGGGAATAAACCGGTTTTGCTCAGGCATCGTAGAAGCATTGCTGCAAATGCCACCAGCATTATTCAAAGCAGAATAAGCCACATGATGCTCTCTGTCCACGTACTCTTGGCCTGTTATCCTTCCTTTCATCATTACTAATCTCTTAACTAGAACCTTTACAACTTTTTAAAGTCCAAGGTTTTACAGCAGCATTTTAAGGTAAGGAATTTTGAGAAAATAAGATTTAAAGACTCACCCTTTAATGAGAGTGAAAAAGAAAACCACAAGCTAGATATT
>NW_007110790.1:0-522 GCF_000164805.1 Carlito syrichta
TGGGGTATTAAAGTCCCCAGTGATGATGGTGTTAGAGTCAATATCTTTCTTTAGTTTTCCTAGAAGTTGCTTTATGAAAGTTGGTGCACCTATGTTGGGGGCATATATGTTTAGGATAGACATTTCTTGTTGGTGGAGTGAACCTTTTATCATTATGTAGTGGCCCTCTGTATCTTTTTAAATTTTTGATAGCTTAAATGGTATTTTGTCTGAAATTAGGATCACAACTCCTCCTTTCTTTTGTGTTCCATTCGCCTGAAAATTTGTTTCCCATCCTCTTACTTTGAGTCTGCATATGTCCTTTCTAGTGAGATGGGTCTCTTGAAGGCAGTATATTGTTGCCTGGTGATATTTTATCCATTTTGTCATTCTATATCTTTTCAGTGGTGCATTAAGTCCATTCACATTCAGGCTAATTATTGAAATGTGAGAGTTCATCCCTATCATAGAGTTCTTATACAGTTGTTGTTCTTCCACTTGGTTTTTTTGTCTTTCTTTTGGTTTGGGGGTTGGTTCATGAGT
>NW_007110791.1:0-751 GCF_000164805.1 Carlito syrichta
CGTAACTGGTAAAATAGAAAATGATTCATAATTGCTAATTTACTGGTTGCCTTGTCTTTTGTCTTGGTATTTTAGAAATAAGTACAAGCCGGGCTTGGTGGCTCAACCTATAATCCTGCGCCTTTGGGAGGCTGAGGTGAGTTGATTGCCTGAGCCCGCAGGTTCCAGACCCACTTGGGCAGCAAGACATCATCTCTACAATAAATCAAAATATCGGCCAGGCGTGGTAGCGCATACCTGTAATTCCGGCTACTTGGAAGGCTGAGGTGGAAGGATCGCCGGAGCCCAGCGGGTCGAGGTTGCGGTGGTCGGGAGCGGCCACTGCACTCCAGCCTGGGCGACAGAGTGAGACTCTAACTCAAAAAAAAAAAAACAAAAAAAACAAAAAAGGAAAAGAAATAAGTATAATTTCTCAGGAGTGACAAGGCGACATGGGAGAATGTGTTGGTACCGTTTCTGACATTTTCTCACTGTGCTAGTGGCACTATGATTTTAGGCTATAATCAGGAATCCTTAGCATTTGAGAAAACATTGACTTATGACTTGAAGTCACCCCAAAGGTGCACATGAGCATAATTGTGACAATATGTACTGGCTCACTAGCCTGACTTACATTGTTTTACAAATGGAGTTTTATCTTTCATCACTAAAATTTCAGTTGATTTGATTCAGGTGTTTGCTGCAATCTACACAAAGCATCATATCCTTATGTCTGTGTCTCCTCAGCTCTTCTTTCAAATATGGAAACCTA
>NW_007110792.1:0-884 GCF_000164805.1 Carlito syrichta
CTTAATCTCAGAATTCCTTTATACTATCAATGTACCTACCTCTTACCTTTATTCAACCAATTTGATAGGTATTTGTGAAAAACATACTATAGACCAGAGCTCATAATGACTGGCGGACAAAGCAAATGGTGTTCTCCCTACAGGGACTTCATTTCAGTTACCTTTGGTGCATAGTAAATTGCCACAAAACTTAGTCCTTCTTGAATCTTGTGACTTCTGTAGTTGAGAAAGTCAGGAAGGACCCAACTAGGCAGCTAGCTTGTCTTCATGGGTTGTAGTTAAATGGTGGCTGAAGCTGGAACTGCAAAGGAGGGAGTACGGAGCATCTGTTAGCTGCCAAGCATCTCTCTCTTTTTATGTGGTCTCAGAGTCTTTCCATGTGGTTTCTCTGCATAGGCTAGTTTGGGTTTTCTCATAGCATAGCATCCACAGGGCAGTCTGTTTGCTTATGTGGCAGCTGCAGACTTCGGTAGTGAGAATTCCAGAAGACAAGGCAGAAGCCTGCAGGACTCAGCCTTGGAAGTCACTCAGTGTCACTTCTGCTGCATTTTCTTACCTCTAAATGAGTCACTAGCTAGCCTGTCCAGATTTAAAGGCAGGGGAGTTAGGCTCTCTCTCATGATGGGTGATTTCAGGTTCTAGAAAAGTATATGGGATTGGCGATATTGAACCATTTTTGGAAAGACACGACCCTAGCACTTACCATACATCTAGCACTTACCCTACTTTGATGAATATCCATCTCCCTATTTAGACCACAGGTTTGTTGAGATCATGATTTAGATCTTATTCTTTGTCTGTTCTCAAAACTTAGCACAGTGTTTAGAAGAGTGGTATAGTTTGAATAGTTGTCCCCTTCAAATCTCTTGTTGAAATGTGATTCC
>NW_007110793.1:0-1115 GCF_000164805.1 Carlito syrichta
CCTCTGCCCCTGGAATTGTATGGGGGGAGGATGAAAGAAATGACTTCAGCCTTGAAACAGGCATTACTCCCTTCCTGGAGGTTTTTCTTTGGTTTCTCCTCTGTAAACATTGCAAGATAAATTGTATCTTTACCCACTACACATCTGCTTCTGTAAACTCACTAGCTTGCTGATGTCAGCAGAATATTGCAATAAGAGCTCTGGAAAATGTCCAACTCTAACTTTAGCTAACCAAAATGTAAGCTAGGACTACTGAAGGGAGCTCTGAGTGGGGTTTCGGGGCCATCTTGCTTGGAATCCTCTTCCTGCAAGCTGTCTCCAGCTGGCAGAGCCTTGACTAATAAACTTCTCCTTTGTTAAAATTAAGCTGGTGGGCTGTTATTTAATTGCTCAGACCCTACTTTACAACAACACTAGCTGGTGCATTGATGCCAATGGGTTCCTGAAACACTTACTTACCTAGCAAGGAAAGCCTGTCCTAAAAGGAGCCCATTCTCCAAAAAATAATTCCCCTTTTTTCCAGCTCTCCAGCCCAATGTCCTAACTTAGTTTTCAAAATCTTGATAGTCGGCCAGGCTCGGTGGCTCAGCCTGTAATCCCAGCACTTTGGGAGGATGAAGAGAGTAGATTGCCTGTGCCCGCATGTTCTATAACCACCTGGGCAACTTGGTGAGACCTCATCTCCACAATAAATCAAAAATTACCTGGGCATGGTAATGCACACCTGTAGTTCCAGTTACTTGGAAGGCTGAGACGGAAGGATCACCAGAGCCCAGCAGGCCGAGCCGCTCCCGGCCACTGCACTCCAGTCTGGGTGACAGAGTGAGACTCCAACTCAAAAAAAGAAAAAAATCTTGGCAGCCTTTCCATTCCACAGTGTGGTTCAAATGTCACAAATCCCATTTCTGTTTTACTGCCTTCTTTCTCAGTCTCCACTTGTGACCTTATCGGAATCTCCCTCTGATCTGTTGACAATGCAAGAGGAGACTTAAGCCTAGTTCACAGATATGCCAGGTTCTGCATGATATGCAGTCACCATCTGAAAGTAGATGGTTGCAGCACTACAACCCCTCCCTGGTATATTCCTGAAGAGCAGCAGTGAAAGGAAATCTTTT
>NW_007110794.1:0-719 GCF_000164805.1 Carlito syrichta
TTTGTGGAACACAGAGGCTCCCTCTCCCTACTCTGCTTTAAGATGGATGTCCGTCCTTGAAAAAGAAAACACTTAGGCACCCTAGGGGCTCCAGACCCACCACTTTTTATTTATTCCATTGACCTTCATGAAAACGTCCATGAGTTTGTTTGATTTTGACTTTCAGTTGAAGCCAAACGTATATGACTTTAGTTTTCTTCTTCTGCTCAGTATGTGTTGTTATGCTGAAATTATAAAGAAAAAATTGTGGTCCAATGAATCAAAGTAGACAAATGACCTCAGATCTTCCTTACATTTATTTTTGGGGGTATTCTAAGCAGCAGTACCTGTGGCTGTGCAAGTAGTAGTTTATTTTCACATGAAATAATGGTGAACATCTGTATTCAGAGCTATACAAAGCTGGGCTGTGCCTAGCTATTGATACAAAGTATATATAAAGCACATAAACAGTCTTAGAAGACTCAAAGTGTTATTCACTTAAAGCTAAAGAGAATCTGACTGAAACATGCATATCTGACTTTAAAAATTTGAGTGCAGTATAGATGTTTGTGCTGACTCTCCTTGACTCCAGTAACTTCTGTAGCAATTCTCTGTTTTCAGAAGGATAAGCTATTAAGCATAGGGACAAGGATTACTAGTAAGAAAATAAATAAACCTGTTATAGGATTCCCAGTGATGTGAAAAATATACTAAACTGATATTTATATTTTGTTCTTCTG
>NW_007110795.1:0-1333 GCF_000164805.1 Carlito syrichta
CCCAGGCAGGTCTTGAACCCACGGGCTCAGACAATCCACTCACCTCAGCCACCCAAAGGTGCTGAGTCACCAAGCCCAGAGGTGATTTTTTCTTTCAGATGTGATACAAGTTGGACAGTTTTTTAGAAACACAAGTTGGTATTGCTTATATCATTTTTCTGCTGTTGCTCTCTACAAGAACTGGAAGATTCATACTGTAATTTTTAAAAGGTCTTAGATAATCTATGTTTTTAAGTACCAATAAACTTTCACATTATTGATAGGATAAATTTAGCAAGTAAACTTCTGCCTTGTTTACAGTTCTTCAGGGATTATGCAAATAGCTAATTATTAGATGGTATCTCTGTATGTTGTGAATTGTGAGTGTGAAGCATTTGATCTTTAATTTGTTGTTGACTTATAATTTATTTCCCAGCTTTAAGACAGCAGACCGTTGGTTAAAGAAACCAGAGACATAACTCAAGAAATTTAAAAAATATTTTACTCTCCTTTAAAACTTTTATTTTATTGTCTTTTGTAAGGATGAAAAAGTAATAATTGAAAAATTAACATTAAATACAAAAAGTGGGATATATGTGACAAGTTTATTCTTTTGATTTTCCATTATCAATAAACATCAACTAATATTTACTCGACCTATAACAAATTATTCTCCTGATATAATTTATAAAATATGATGTATCTTTTACTTTATTACTCAGTTGAGTTAAAAGTACTTACTTAAAAATAATAGTGTCAAGAAAGCCCTACAGTGAGCCCTTGTATCGGGGAGCTCCACATCTGTGGATTCAACAAAATGCAGATCAAAAATATTTGAAAAAAAATAACCCAAATAAAAATACAACATATCAACTATGTACATAGCATTTGCATTATATTAGGTATTATACGTAATCTAGACATGATGTACAGCACACAGGAGGATGCATGTAGGTTCTCTGCAAATACTTCTCAATTTTATATGAGGGGCTCGAGCATCTCTGCAGGTTTGCGTATCCAAGGGGGCCCTGGAACCGTCTTCCATAGGTACCGAGGGAGGCTACTGTGTTGAGTAACTATTGGTCTCTAATTGATTGCTCGGACTATCGTGTGTCTGGTTTTCAGCTGTAATAGTGATCATTTGAGTTAAGCATGAACAGAATTAAAATACTTATAAAATCCTTAGAGAGATTGTTTCACTTTATTAGGATACTGCAGTATTTGGGTGTTTTCTTTGTTTTTTGTTTTTTTTTGAGTTGGACTCTCACTCTGTCGCCCAGATTGGAGTGCAGTGGTCGCTCCAGGCCACCGCAGTCTCGACCTGCTGGGCTCTGGCGATCCTTCCACCTCAGTC
>NW_007110796.1:0-797 GCF_000164805.1 Carlito syrichta
GTAAATGCTCCCTTATATGCAGATGCCTTTTGCTAGCATGGTTAGCT
This sequence comes from Carlito syrichta, assembly GCF_000164805.1. Taxonomy (NCBI): domain Eukaryota; kingdom Metazoa; phylum Chordata; class Mammalia; order Primates; family Tarsiidae; genus Carlito; species Carlito syrichta. Next base: position 48 of record NW_007110796.1, read on the forward strand.
CAACCTATTCATTGAAATAAATCTAGCAATTATAATTAATGCCTGTATGCAATTAAAATAAAATGCAGAATCCAAAATATATTTACCTCTCTACTGTATTTACATAGCTGTACTGCCACTTTTCAATTTGATTAATAATGTTTACAAAGCTTCATGTTGAATGTCCATTAATTTGCATACATGTATTTTCATGTTAGAATTTCAAGAATCAGGAGCTATTCCAGAATTAGGAGGAAAATACACATGCTTCCTTTTTTACTCCCATAATTGGGTAAATTGCTGATAAGATGAACCAAATTCTGCACATATTCTTATAAAATGTGTCTTCCATGGTCAGTGCAAATTTCTAATAAATCTGATAAAACTATAGATTTACTAATAAGGGTGGTCAGTGACTAGGACCTGGGTCTGGATACTTTTATAGTTAAGTGCAAAACCATAAAACTTAAAATGCCCAAAGGTACAGTTTATTCATACAATTAGATGACCTAAATTTACACAGTCCTTATAAAAGGCTAATATTTTACTTAGATGAACCAAAGCATTTTAAAAATACTTTTTATCTACTTATTTAGGGCTGAACTATGTGAATCCAATCAGGTCCCTCAAATAGGAATCAAGCTAAGACACCTAGGACTGTCTCTGCCACAGAGGTCACAGGAGTTTACATATTTCTCATAGACTAAAAGTAGTGATGTACAAAAACACTTATGGGCACACAGAAAACGTGTGCATATAAGCACACCCTGG
>NW_007110797.1:0-390 GCF_000164805.1 Carlito syrichta
AAATGTTCCACCACAGCAGTCTTATAAAATCTGTTTAATTACATCTGTAAATATCATGTGCGGCATAGCATCCAATAAAGAAAAATCAAACTGTCTTCAGGTTGTATGTGTCCTTTTTTCCATGAGTCAAAGGATGTTTATTCCACAGCAATAAATTGTCACCTGTTAATAAAGTCTGAATTAAAGTGACTTATCTACTACAGAAACGGTGACTTTTCAAATTTGGTGGGTCTGGTTTAGTTTTCTGTGGCCAAGATGGTGGTCTCCTGACAGAGCTTCTGGAATGTTTTTCTCGTTCTTCCCTCTGGCTGCAGCGGGGTGAACTCTCTTCTCAAAATCACTTCCCCAGAGCGTGTTAGGACCGAAGCCTTCCTGCTTCCTCTTTTTCTA
>NW_007110798.1:0-685 GCF_000164805.1 Carlito syrichta
ATTATTTACCCAAAGATAGAGGAAATATTGAAAGAAAGATATTTTGATGGCATTCAGGACATCAAGGGGAATACGATGACAACTCTGATGACTATTCCAGAAAGAGTTCCAAAATTGTTCTGCTGGGTGTACTAGGCACTGGCATCAGTGTATAGCTTCCCAAAGGGAGCACTTCAAAGGTGACCATAGTGATATTCAGCCATGAGGTATGAACTGCTTTTTCTAGGATGAGTTTACAAGCTTAATTATCAGGCCATCCCCTAAAGGAAAACATATCATCCCAATGTCCCCTTCACCATCATCTGCTACTTTCTGGAAAAATACCTTACCTATAAAGAAATAGTGACAACAGTAATGCCTCCTTCAAAGAGAGGAAGCTGTCAGATGTATTCAACTAGATGTCAATGCTCCCAGCCCTCCCTATCCTGCACACCCTGCCCCAATGGAGGACCAGGACTGGACAATTGACAGTTGACCTTGACACTTGACCGATGATCCTCACTCCTGGGAACTCGGAATTAGAATGAATGAATGCCAAGTTTGTTAGCTTTGTGAAGTCAAGCTAGAAAGCCAGTGTGGAGAGGTTGCCATTTTAAAGCAGCCAAGTGGGCAAACCCTTCGGGTCCCCTCCCACTGTAGGAGCTCTTCTATCCTCTCAATGAATCCTGTTTTCACACTAAAAATA
>NW_007110799.1:0-720 GCF_000164805.1 Carlito syrichta
GGCTTATTGGCCTATGCCAATACAGAAAGAAAATAGGAAAAGGCTGTGAAATTAGAATACAATGGTTAATTCAAGGAACTATCGAGTTAGACAATAACGATGAGAGAAAATAAGAAAACAAGAGAGTTGCATGATCTGAACATAGTGGTTAAAATATCTGAAAAGTTTAAGATTTAATAAACTGTCCTTTAGAATTGTAATGGGATTATTCCTATCCAATTTATAGGAACACTGAAAAATTCAGAGTTCATATTACAAATATAAAAGAGATACTAAAGGCAAATCAAAAAATATATATGGACATCTTTCATTTTATTGTGCTTTGCAGGTACTGCATTTTTCACAATTTGAAGGTTGTAACAACCCTGTGTAGGAAAAGTCTTTTGGCACATTTTTACAAAAATCTGTGCTTGCGTTTTGGTAATTCTCACAATATTTCAGTCTTTAAAAGTATTATATCTGTTAGGGTGATCTGTGATCAGTGGTCTTTGATGTTACTATTACAATTGGTGGTGCCATAAACCACACCCATATTGGATGGCAAACTTAATCAATAAATTTTGTGTGTATTTTACCTTTTCTGCAAATTGTCTGTTCTTCCTGCTCACTCCTTGTCCAGGTTTCTTATTCATTGAGACACAACAACATTGAAACTTGACCAATTATTAACCTTATAATGTTTTAGTGTTCAAGTAAAAGGATGTCTCTCACTTTAATAAA
>NW_007110800.1:0-779 GCF_000164805.1 Carlito syrichta
CACAGCAGGATTGGGAGGGTCCTCTCCCAGGTAGCTGAGAGAAAGAGAGAGAACTTTTCAGTTTTATCCCACGCCTCTTATACAGGACAAATTTCTCACAAAGGAAGGCCAAACCATACAGGCAGGATATGTTAATATCTGAGTTAAATCACACAAGCAGAGTAAGTATCAATGACTAAACTATGCATATCTTAACATCTATGCTAAGCAAGGCAATCACTTAGGATGAGCAGGTTCCTGGCCAGACTTGGCACCCCTTGGCTATCCACAGAAATGCAACTAAAACATCAGGGAAGACAAGGGAAATGTGGCTTAGTTCCTTGAACATAAGTCAAAGAACACAAACCTTGTCAGCTTGTGTTCTTGGTTTCCTTCACTCAGAATGTTATTTGATTTCAATTCTCTTTAGAGTTAACACAGATGTTGGTCCTCCTATGAAGTATCCTGGTCTATGTTCCTCAGAAACTCTTAATGTTTTGCATGTACCACAGTGATACTACCACATTTTCCTCTTCAACTGTCCTATACCACATAGAAAAAAAGTTTGATATTTGCACAATGTGTCTTGCATCTATTAGGACTAAAGGAATCTTATATTTTCAAAAATAGCTAAAACTAGACTTTCAGGATGGGCTTGGTGGCTCAGCCTGCAATCCCAGGCTGGGGTGAATGAATTGCCTGAGCCCACGGCTTCAAGACCAGTCCCAGCCTACTTGGCATGACCTTGTCTCTACAATAAATAAGAAAAAAATAGCCGGGCATGGTAGCATGTGCCTGTA
>NW_007110801.1:0-928 GCF_000164805.1 Carlito syrichta
ATTACTTATCTTATAATATCATGTCCAAATTCTAATACAACTATTATCCTACTATAATCTATTACAAACCTTATCATTAGTACTAAGTATAAAAATTATGAACTTACTCCATGTTCTATAAAACTTAATTCAATGACATTTTAACCTAAAACCTAAGTCTGATTGCCTATTACATGGAAACTACCTACGTCTCAAAACCTGCCATGCCACTTAAAACAATGAACTGCACAGTTGCCATAACGACAGCCGGGGACTGAAGCAAGCTGAAAGTTACTGCACGTACAAAAACCAAGAACGTTCTGCTTGACCAAAAGCAACATAATACAACTATTATCACAGTTATAACGTCTAATCATAACCCCAAATGAAACTACATACTGGAACAAAAGCTAATCAATCAATTTACCAGGAAATAACAGCTAAAAAATCTTAAGAAGAAAAACAGTTTAGAAAGAGAAAGAGATATAAAATAATTCTGCTGTGCATTTTTCATAGGATATAATAAGATTTTATTTTAGACTGTCACTTCCTAATATTGAAAATTATGTTGTCTTATAATACACTGGTTACTATTCATATGTACACACTTGATGTTATATCCTTGTCTCCAAGGCGACCTTCTGAATAGGCCTTCATAGGCCTCAGCTGTGTGGTTACATATGTTGGCTCCCAACAAACAGGTGTGTTTAGAATAATTATTCACAAGTAGAAATATTTTAAAATTATGAAAAAAATTTGCTAAAAGTTGAGGTCACCCTGCTAAAACCACAAAGGGGTACTTTTTAAAAAAAGTTAATTCATGCATCTTGGAATCAGCATTTATTCCTAATTTGAAAAGTAAAGAAAAAAATCAATGAGTACAGTATTTGCAGCCCACAAAGCATCCTGACCAAAGGAGAGTGCTGCATCAACTCTTCTGAGCATTTTG
>NW_007110802.1:0-942 GCF_000164805.1 Carlito syrichta
CTTACCAATGTAAAAACAATTGCCAAGCTATGCCTGGTGATTCTCTGGAGCAGTATACTAAGTACAGAGAAGAGCAGTTAGAAACAAAAGTCCACTGTATCCAGTGCTAAAAAAAAACAGGAATTGGTTCTAGCACTGGTAGAAACATAGCCCCATGTAAGAAAAACCTCCTGACAAAAGACAAGAAGTATATCTACATACCTGATATAACAAATCCATCTCCTTCTCAGACATAATTTAATGAATTTTGAATATCATAATGTTATCTAGTTGCCTTCATTTCCAGATAAAATTGAGAAGTTAAATTGTACTTGTTATCAGTTTACCAGACTTAAGTGACCTATTTACATGGAGCGTAATATAACTTTGTTTCCTGGGTTGGGTTATTCACTGCTTCCTTCCTGTTCTTGCAGCTCTTTTACACATATGCCTATTTGTTTTCACTGTAAATACTTGAATCCTGCCCAGAAGGTACCATAATCACCAGGTAACAACAGGTTAAGTATGGTGAAGCAACTTAACAAAATCATGACCAATGGCAGATTTCAAATTCATATATGGCTACAAATCTCCTTCCACAGTGATGCACAGGTACTAAATAAATCAAACCTAAATGATTGCAGGTTCTCACTGTTGGGAGCCAACATCTATAGCTACATGGCTGAGGCCTGTAAAGGCCCATCTGGAAGATCGCCTCTGACATAGGATATCAGTTATACCTATAATATTGGCGTGTGATTAGTGACCAGTGTGCAAACATGGCAGTAAAACTTATAAGTAAATCTCAATACACCTGATGGAAAGTGCATAGCAGAATTATTTCTCTCTGTCTTTCTAAGTTTTACTTCTTTCTAGATATTTTTTAACTTCTATTTCCTGGTAGACTGGGTAGTCAGTTTTGGAAAGCTATTTCCCCTAGGGCTAAGATTAGAAACTAAATTG
>NW_007110803.1:0-821 GCF_000164805.1 Carlito syrichta
CCTCCAGTGATCCTTCTGCCTCAGTCTTCCAAGTAGCTGGAACTACAGGCGTGCGCTACCACACCCAGCTAATTTTTTGATTCATTGTAGAGATGAGGTCTTACCAAGTTGCCCAGGTGGGTCTCGAATCTGCGGGCTCAAGCAATCCACTCACCTCAGCCTCCCAAAGGCGCGGGATTACAGGCTGAGCCACCGAGCCCAGCTATTCAAATATTTCAAACAAAATCTACAAACTCAGCATTCTCAGAAATTCAATTCTTCTTGGGTAAAAAATCTGAATAATACAATAAAAAGAGAAGAATGGGTGCTAGTTTATAACTCAAGTTCTTATGTTTGAGATGTTTCTGTCATTGAGGTTTCTAACTTTGAGGTGTGTACAAATTAGAAGAAAGGCAGAGAAGAAAGCAGGTGTGCCTGAGATGTTGGTACAAATGCTATGACAAAAGATGCATAGCATATGATGAACAGAGAAGAGACATTTAGACCAGAGGGGCATGGTTGAGGGATGTCTTCACAGAACTGCTGGTTTGTATGCTGAGTTTGGAAAAGGAAAAAGAGTTAAGCAGCCAAAAATGAACACCAAGGTTAGCTCAGGCAGAGCAAACAACTTGAGCAAAAAGTAGCAATGGGAGCAAGCAGGGTAGATTCAGAGAATTGCAATTAAGTCAATAAAACTCTAGTGTCATTAGAGAAGTGAGCACAATGACCAGTGAGACTGGGGACTTAATAAGTGCACAGGTCACGTTAAGTTAAAATTAGAATGGGGAATCACAGAAAGGATTTTATGGAGGGAAGCCCGCTAAGGCATTGGGGGTTGAGAA
>NW_007110804.1:0-948 GCF_000164805.1 Carlito syrichta
TTCAGATGGTATCTCAGTGTAGTTTTAATTTGCATCTCCTTGATGATTACTGAGGTTGAACATTTCTTCCTGTGTCTGTTGGCCATTTGCATGTCTTCTTTTGAGAAGTGTCTGTTCATATCTTTTGCCCACTTTGTAATGGGGTTGTTGGTTTTTTTTCTTTTCAGCATGTTTGAGTTCCTTGTAGATCCAAGATGTTAGGCCTTTGTCAGATATGGAGTTGGCAAGTACTTTTTTCCAGTCTGTGGGCTGTCTCCCTGCTTTGAGATGCTTTTTCTAACTGCTCAAAACAGTTTGTGTGCTTGTCGATTTGGATGCCTTTTAGTGCTTCTGCTGTTTTTTGTTTCACCTCTTCCACATCAGCATAATGTTTCCCTTGGAGACCTTTTTTCATCAGGATAAACACAAAAAAGTTGCTGGGGTGAGATTAGGTGAATAGGGAGGGTGGGGCACAGGAGTCATGCTGTTTGGGGTCCAAAAAGTGCTGAACACTTTCTGTGGTATGGACATGTGTCCTCATAAATCACCAATCATAAATGGACAAATCCATAGAAATATTCCCATAATAATAATAACAATAAACTTAAGCCAAATGCAGCCTCTCACAACAATGCTAGCTGGTACACTGATGCTGATGGATTCCTAGAACACTTACGTTGTGGGGGAAGCCTCTACTACAATGAGCCCTCCTTTCAAAAAATAATTCCATTTTATTGTTTGTTTCTTTTTGGTCCCCCTTCACACTTAGTTCTTGTCATTTTTGCTTTAAAATGTGAATCATGTTATAGGGTACAGAGCCTACTTATTCCATTTCAATCCCACCAGACAAAGAATTTCTCGGAGCCTTCTAAGTGTATCCCCAATATTTAATAGATCTGACATATCTAGCTTATGGATTGGAAATGATATAATAATTAAGGTAACAGGATATTCTTAATCCTAAACAGG
>NW_007110805.1:0-1316 GCF_000164805.1 Carlito syrichta
CTGGCCAGGATTTTTGTTTGCAGTTGTTGCAATCTGTTCCACAGTTTTAGCTTTTTTCTTTTCTGTGTCATCAAAAGTGCCCAGCATTTTAGATATTATATCAGAATCTGTTTTTGCATACTGAATTCGCATTGGTTTACCATAAAATGGAAATCCTTGTAACTGCCTCAAAGCATTTGTGGATGAGCCCAGTTCCTTAAATATGACAAAGGCCTGCCCCTTATCTTCATGGTCTTTAAAGCCACAATATCCACCACATGGCCAAACTGGGTAAACAGGGCATAGAGGGAGCTCTTCAATTCTTCTTTTTTAATTTTGTCATTCATATTGTTGATATAAATGTTATGATTTGGTCTGATATCCATGTTTGGGTAATTCTTTGAATAGCCTGAGACCTACGCAGTCTCTAGGAAGAATCAGAGTCCACAGTCAGGTTTCCTTTGGCCAATTTACAACAGAGAGTAAGTTGGTGAATAAATATTTAATTATTGCAACCAAAACCCTGAAAGACCTACCTCCAAATAGAATGTTTTGCATTCCCGAGGCATACTATATGGATATATCCTTTTTTAAAAATCCATTTGCAGCTGTCCTTTAAAGGAAGAAAATGGAAAACAAAAGAATTATCCACACATATACCTGCATCACATGAAAGCTGCTTACAACCTTCTGCCACCCAGCATTACTCTAGAGACATTTTTCCATGAAAATCGGAAGCTTCAAAGGTTTAAGAAAAGTAAAAGTAGTGAAGTAGCACTACCCAGGAAGCCACAATACTAGCTAGCTGTACTCTCTTCTCATCTTCCCGCTGCAATCAAATGACACTGTCACAACATCCCACACACACCGACACACACACACAAACACACACACACACACACAAACACACCCGAAAGACATGCTGTAGGAATTGCACACATGTATGAGGAATGTACACACCACCATTGAGCCGAGAACAATGCCTGCAGACAACAGCATAAGATCCACACCAAAACAGGCATATATCAGTGTGCATCCATCATACACAAGACGAGACAAACAGACAGGCAGACACCTAGTCCCACATGAATACCCCCCTTACCCCAAATCCCTGTCGGACACGCCATGCAAACTCACATAGAATGTTTGACTCAGAAGTGCCAAACATACACAAAGACAGTACGCAGAGCTATTTAAAAATTCGAGGAGTGGAGGAGTGGGAAGTGCACGGTAATTGCTACACCCAGGTCTCCTGAGCAGCAGAGACTGGAGGGAAGAGACCCCAAGAGCTTCACACTGGAGACTCACTGCCAAGCCCATTGAGCACAGTCCTGGGA
>NW_007110806.1:0-847 GCF_000164805.1 Carlito syrichta
TTTTTTTTTTTCTTCTGTGCTTAATAACTTTTTAAGTGTCTCCTGTAGAGCTGGGATGGAAGCTGAATAATCTCTTAGGGTTTGGGGGTCTTGGAAGTATTTTCATTCTCCATCACTGATGAAGCTGAGCTTGGCTGGATAGGAAAATCTTGGTTGAAATTGTTTTTCTTTGAAGATTTTGAATATAGGGCTCCAGTTTCTTCTTGCTTGCAGTGTTTCTGTTATTTTTCCCTGGTAGGTAGTCTGACCTATCTCTCTTGCTGCCTTTAGGATTTTTTTATTTAGTGCCTACTTTGTGTAGGCAAGTTACTATGTGTCTAAAAGTTGGTCTTCTCATTTGATGTCTTGTGGGGGTTCTCTGTATCTCTTGTGCTTGGCTCGTCACATCTCTGTTGAGATGTGGACAATTTTCTTGGAATATCTCCTGGAATACTTGTTTCAATTGTTGTCATTTGTCCTTCTTCTTCTGAAATATCACTCCTCTTTTTATAATCGCTCATCTCTTGTAAGCTTTATTCTTTCTTTTTGAGTCTTCTTTCTGTCTTTTACAGATTAGATTAATTCTATGTTCTGTTCTTCAATTTCTGAGATTCTTTTTGCAGCTAGATTAATGCTGCTTTCCATGCTTGTCATCTTGTTATTTATTTCCTGGATGAATTTTTTTATTGTCAGAATCTCTGTTACAAGTTCTTTCAGTGTTGCACCTTGTCTTTCTTGAGTCTTATTCACTTTTTCCAACCATTCCCTTATCCCTGTTGTATTCTGGGCCAGTCGGTTATTTCCATTGTTTACGCACCAAGGTGTGATTTCTCAGTGTTTTTTTCTTTCGTAGATTTGGAATTGCCTG
>NW_007110807.1:0-14121 GCF_000164805.1 Carlito syrichta
CCAGGGCTTTTTTTGTAGGAAGTTTTCTATACGTGGTCGATTTCCTTGATTGTTATGGTTTATTTAGGGTCTCAATTTCTTCTTGTTCCAACCTAGGTAGGTTGTGTGATGTCAGAAAGTCTTCCATTTCCTTCTGGTTTTCAAGTTTGTTTCCATACAAGTGTACGTAGTAGTCTCTAATGATCTTTTGTATTTCTTCAGGGTCAGATGTGACTTCATCTTTTGTGTTTCTGATTATGCTTATTTGGTTTTTTTCTCGTTTTTAGCTTGGTCAGTCTAGCTAGGGGACCATCAATCTTGTTTACCCTTTCGAAGAACCAGCTTTTTGTTTCATTGATTTTTTGTATTATCTTTTTGTCTTCTATCAGTCCTGGATTTGGGCTTTTATTTTGGTGATCTGGATTCTTCTGCTGAAATTAGGGTTTTTGTGGTCTTGCTTTTCCAGCTTCTTTAGGTGGCTTGTTAGGTTGTCAATTTCTGTTCCTTCCATTTTCCTCATATGTGTTTGCAGGGATATAAATTCCCCTCCTATTACAGCTTTTAAGGCATCCCAGAGATTTTGGTAAGATGTTTCTTTATTTTCATTTGTTTCCAGGTATCTTTTGATCTCTATTTTGATGTCATCATTGACCCAGGAGTTATTTAGCATCATGCTGTTTAGTGTCCATGTCTTTGTGGGTTTTGGGGGGACTTTGTTGGTGTCAATGTTTATTTTTATTCCACTGTGGTCTGAGAAGGTGCATGTAGAATTTCAGTCCTTTTAAATTTGCTTATACTTGATTTGTGTCCAATTATGTGGTCGATCTTAGAATATGTTCCATGTGGTGATGAGTAGAATGTGTATTCTGTGGTCTTTGGATGGAGTGTTCTATAGGTATCAATTAAGTCCATTTGGTCCAGAGTCTCATTGAGGTTCCGGATCTCCTTGCTGATTTTTTGTCCTGATGATCTGTCTAAGGTTGTGAGTGGTATATTAAAGTCCCCAGTTATTATGGTGTTAGAATCAATGTCTTTCTTTAGTTTTCCTAGAAGTTGCTTTATGAATGTTGGTGCGCCTATGTTGGGTGCATATATGTTTAGGATAGATATTTCTTGTTGATGGAGTGAACCTTTTATCATTATGTAGTGGCCCTCTGTATCTTTTTTAATTTTTGATAGCTTAAATGGTATTTTGTCTGAAATTAGGATCGCGACTCCTCCTTTCTTTTGTGTTCCATTCGCCTGAAAATTTGTTTCCCATCCTCTTACTTTGAGTCTGTGTATGTCCTTTCAAGTGAGATGGGTCTCTTGAAGGCAGTATATTGTTGCCTGGTGATATTTTATCCATTTTGTCATTCTATGTCTTTTCAGTGGTGCGTTTAGTCCATTCACATTCAGACTAATTATTGAAATGTGAGAGTTCATCCCTATCATGGAGTTCTTATTGAGTTATTGTTCTTCCACTTCTTTTTTCTTTTTCTTTTTTTTTTGTCTTTCTTTTGCTTTTGGGGTTGGTTCATGTATATTTTATTCTTTTCCCTGTACTCTTGTGAAGAACGTTGTTCTTTTTTCTTTTTCTTCTGTGTTTAGTACTTTCTTAAGTGTTTCATGTAGAGATGGTTTTGTGGCTGCATAAGTTCTTAGGGATTGGATATCTGGGAAAGATTTTAATTCTCCCTCACGGATGAAGCTTAGCTTGGCTGGGTAGGTTATTCTTGGTTGAAATTGTTTATCCTTTAGGACTTTGAGATAGGGCTCCAAGCTCTCCTAGCCTGCAGGGTTTCTGCAGATAAATCTGCTGCTATTCTGATTGGTCTTCCATGGTGGGTGATCTGGCCTTTTTCTCTTGCTGCCTTTAGGATTTTTTCTTTTGTGCCTACTTTATTTAGGCGAATTATTATGTGTCTAGGAGTTGGTCTTCTCATTTGTTGTCTTGCGGGGGTTCTCTGAATCTCTTGTGTTTGAATTTTTGTATCACTGATTAGATGAGGGAAATTTTCTTGAATGATCTCGTGGAAAGTTTGTTCCAATGTGGTCTCTGTTTCTCTTTCTGCCTCAGGGAGTCCGATTATTCTTAGGTTAGGCCTCTTGAGGTAGTCACTCATCTCTTGAAGGTTTTGTTCTGTCTTTTTTAGCTTATTTTCTGTGTTTTTAAAAGTTTGGGTTATTTCTATAATTTGGTCCTCAAGCTCTGAGATTCTTTCTTCTGCTTGGGTAATTCTGCTTTCCATGCTTATCAATTTGTTATTTATTTCATTCACAGTATTCTTTATTACTGTTATCTCAGATATCAGCTCCTTCCTAGTTTCTTCTTGTGTCTCCTCAATTCTTTTTAATCTCTCCATTATTGTTTTGATATCTACATTTGCATTTTGAGACCCTTCATTCTGGGGACTTTTCATTGTTTGTATTCCAAAGTCAGTTTTCTCAGTGTCTGCTCTCCCAGGCGTCTGGGAGAGACCCATACTCTTCTTTTGGTTTTTCTTCATTTCTGTAGATTTTTCTCCCTTTACCCCTTTCCCTCCCCCTCTTCAATTCTGTTTTTGAGGGAAGGTGGGGTTGCTTTTATTTCTCTTCTGCAATGACCTGTTCTTCCTTATGAGGGTCTTCTGGTTTTGTTCACTTTTCCCTCTGCTTTACAGTCTGTCTATTCAGCAGTTTGCAGTCTTGGTCCGTTCAGAGAATCTCACCAGTTCACCTATGCCGTCGCCATCTTGCCCCGTCCCACAGTCACCTTTTAATCTGGGGAAGAGACAATCCCATACCTCTCCACGGGAGATCTCCCCCTGTTTATTTTTATTAACTTAGAGGCAGTGTATCACTGACCAAGTACAGCTATGTTTCTGCCAGATTTTTCTTATATTTTTCAGTCTGACTGTATATTTTTATGTTGTTTGGCACATCACAGTTCATGACCATTATCTATTCATCATGGATTTCTTCTTTTTTCAACATAACATCCCTCATTTTCTATCTAGTGCTTTTTGCATTGAATTCTTCTTTGTCTAGCACTAATATTGCTATTTCTCCTCTTATTATTTCTTGATGACACCTCTAATTGTTTTATCTTGAAACTTTTTTTTTGTAGGAATGTCCCCTGTAGGCAGCATATTGCTTAATTTTACCTTTTTTCTACTTTATTTTATTTTATTTATTTTTTACTATATTTGGTAGTCTTTTTATTTTAGTAGGTGCTGCCATTTGCTGAATGGCTGCTTACTATGTGCCAGGCACTATGCTAAAAGACTTTCTATATATAATTTCTCATTTAATCATTAGAACAGATCCAAGATGGCCCTGTTATACCTAATTTGGAGATGAGGAAATTGAAGTTAAGTAACTTTCATGGATTGATCTCTCTTACCTGAATTGCTGTTATAGTCTTTCTCGCAAATCCTAAACCGAAAGGCTAGTGGGAATGCATAGCCCGTAACCAGATTTCCATGGTACTTAGAGTGCTCTGCCAGATTGAGAAGAGATCTGATGCTTGTCTGTCTACTTGTAGAGAGTACAGTTTGTTCCTGAATACGTCAAAGCTGTGTATAGTTCTTCCATTATCAGAACAGTGCATGAAAAACTGAAACCTTAAGGATTTCATGTCCCAGAATGCAATAAACCACTTTCTCTACTTCTGCCCTATCTTTTATTACTGAAAGTTGTCATTAGTGGATCTAAATGAATCTACTGCCTCCCTGTTTAGCCCGGTATGTCTTTGTTGTGGTTTTGTCTAATTAGTTGAAATTCCTTGTGGGATATGATAGTTCACAAGTATTCTTTGTTTCCTGTGCTATACAGCTTAACAAGTGTGTCTGTTTTCATGAACATTTCAATGGGAAGGTAAGGTTAAATAGTTTCTAGTAGTTTGTTGTCGTCTTAAGCAAGAACCTTTTAGAGCTATTAGACCCTTCTTTCTGCTTTAAAAGCATGAACTATGGATGAGGGATTGGGGACATTAAGAGATAGGTGAGGGTGACTTGAAATTTTTGCTAATAATCTAATGTGTTTTCTTAAGACATCCTGTGAAGTTAATGAATGCAGAAAAATTGAAACTCTTGAAAGTTTGGATCTGGGTTTTGATAATGATGTCACAGAACTTGAAACTTTTGGAGTAACCACCACCAAGCCCTCAAAGTCACCAAGTCCAGCAGGTACTTCCACAATACCCAGCATGACAGACACTCCCACAGCCGCCAGAGCAGCAGCTACACCTGTGACACCAAGTACACCAGATATCTCTGCTGATTCCAGAAGTTTATGTCAGATTCTGGTGGAACAACTGCAAAAGGAGAAACAGCTGGTCACCGGTATGGATGGGGGCCCAGAAGAGTGCAAAAATAAAGATGACCAAGGATTTCAACCATGTGATGAGAAGGTATCAAATTCTGACATGACTTCGATGCAAGATAATGACTTGACAACATCTGATGCCTTACAGTTAGAAAGCACTAAGGAAATTGAAGTTTCTGGTAAAAATGATGTAGCCTCAGATATGACACTTGCTGATAGTCAAAGACTAAGTGTTCTAGAAAACGCAAAGGAAAAGACTGTTACAGCAGAAGCAGCTCAAACTGAAGACGTCATTTCTTGTAATAGTGATACAGATGAGGACTGTTTAATTATTGATACAGAGTGTGAACATAATAGTAATGGAAAAACAGCTGTTATGAGTACTAATTTAAATTCTGAACCAGCAACCCTCAGTTCTTCCTCAAGACAGGCTCCTGTAGGAAACCAGACTAATACTACTTGTAGTCCTGAAGAATCATGTGTCTTAAAAAAACCTATCAAACGAGTATATAAAAAATTTGATCCAGTTGGAGAGATTTTAAAAATGCAAGATGAGCTCTTGAAGCCAATTTTCAGGAGAGCACCTGAATTGCCCCTAATGAATTTAGAAAATTCTAAACAACCTTCTGTTTCCGAGCAAGGCTCGAGTCCTTCAGATGCCTGCAGTTGGCCCAAATCTGGATGGCCTTCTGCATTCCAGAAGCCAAAAGGACGTAAGTAAATATTTTCAAAGGACTTAGACTGTTTTGACCTGTTCCTTTTCTTTGAGTTTTCTTCCTTCGTTCCTTCACTTGCTCTTTGTTACAACCTGTTTTGTGATCTTTACATATAGTCATTGATATTTCATTTTTCAATCTGTCAATCAGTATTTCAGCTTCCAAAACGTCTTCTTTAGATATGTACCCAAAGATGTGTAGGTTTTGTAATGTATGTTTATCTAAGTGGCTACTAAGCCATAGGTAATGTGGTTCACCAAAGTGATGAAGAGGAAGTACATAAAAAATAAGCATAAGCAGGACCAGCACATGGCTCACACCTGTAATCCTAGCTCTTTGGAAGGCCGAGGTAGGAGGATCACTTGAGCCCAGGAGTTTGAGACCAGTCTGAACAACATAGCAAAATTCCTTGTCTGCAAAAATTGTTTAAAAGTACCTGAGCATCGTGACACATGGCTGTAGTCCTAGCTCCTCGGGAGGCTGAAGGGAGATGATCACTTGAGCCCAAGAGACTGACTGCATCACAGCATGTCAGCCTAGGTATCAGAATGAGACCCTGTCTCTATGAAATAATAACAGTAATGAAAATAATAGTCATTTATGCTTGGTGTTAGATTACAGTTTTATACTTTTTAATCTTGTGAAAAAGATGAATCTGCTCCTCAACTCTGCCTAGATTAGGAATAACATTACTTTTTAAGCTCTTCTTCTTCTCACGTGATATGCAGTCTCATTAATTTATACTTTGCCTAGAGTTAAAAAGGAAGAGAACCTTAAAAAGCTTAGATTTCAGCTCTTGCCCTTAGTTCCAGTAAAATTAAAGAGAAATGCTAATAGTGTGAGAGTCATTTAGGCAGAGGAAATAGAAAGTTAAAGCTGATAGAAGTTTAAAAATAGTTCATTGTTTTATCCTGGCTGATGATGGATAAAGAGCTAATGCATTTTCAAATAAAAATGAGAAATATTATTTTTAAAGGATTGCCATATGAACTTCAGGACTATGTTGAAGATACATCGGAATATCTAGCTCCTCAGGAAGGAAATTTTGTTTATAAGTTATTTAGCCTGCAAGACCTGTTGTTACTCGTGCGTTGCAGTGTCCAGAGGATAGAGACAAGACCACGTTCTAAAAAACGGAAGAAAATCAGAAGAGTAAGTTGTTATTTTGGGAGTTAGGATGTGTTAGCATAAATAATTAGCTAATATTTAACATGCCATGACTATGAAGTTTAATTTTAAATTGTTGATCATTCATCATATGTCTATGTATTTCCAGGTTGCATTTTTTTTTTACTGAAATATTGAGATCAGTTTTAATAAGAGAACACATTTAATTATATATAATGATCATAAATGCCAGTAACGTTTATGTACAGAATATACAGGTTGAGCATCCCCAATCCAAAATCCAAAATGCTCCAAAATCCCAGAACCTTTTGGGCACTGATGTCGATGACCCAAGTGGAAAACTTCACATCTACCCTCATGTGACAGGTCACAGTCCAGACAGTCAAAACTTTGTTTCATGCACAGAATTATGTGAAATATTGTATAAAATTGTCCTCAGGCTGTATATGAAACACAAATGAGTTGTGTATTTAGGCTTGGGGTTCTGTCCCCAAAGTATCTGATTTTGTGTGTGTAAATGTTCCAAAATCCATACAAATTCTCAAGTCTGAAACACTTTGGTTCAAGGCATTTCACATAAGGGATACTCAGCCTGTATCAGCACAACCAAAAAATCGCACCATGACAGATTGGATCTAGCTTGTCACAAGTATTCCTATTTTCTCTGATTTTGGATTTCCATCATGACATGTAAGCCCCTTTCTTTCTTACTTTGGGACTCTTCTTGGCTCACCTTAGAAGTCTAAGTTTTGAGCCGGGCTCGGTGGCTCAGCCTGTAATCCTGCGCCTTTGGGAGGCTGAGGTGAGTGGATTGCCTGAGCCCGTGAGTTCGAGACCCGCCTGGGCAACTTGGCGAGACCTCATCTCTACAATAAATCAAATATCAGCCAGGCATGGTAGCACGTACCTGTAGTTCCAAGCTACTTGGAAGGCTGAGGCGGAAGGATCACCGGAGCCCAGTGAGTCGAGGCTGCGGTGGCCGGGAGCAGCCACTGCACTCCAGTCTGGGCAACAGAGTGAAACTCCAACTCAAAAAAAAAAAAAGTCTAAGTTTTGAAAGGTGGGCTTCCACACACATTTGAAGTCTTTCCAGTTCTGGTAAATCACTTTTTCTCCTATTGTTTCTTTTGTGTATGATACAAGTATTTTCATGGGGGGGGGAAAGTGTTTTCTGCAATTTGAATAATTATTTCTTTCAACATGTTTTCAAATTAGATATTTGAAGTTCTTGTTCAGATTCAATTTTTTTGTGTATGACTACTGGATTCTGGTAAATAAAGAGAATATTCTATATTTTAACTGATTATGTAATAAACATTAAAGTGTCTTTTCATTTTCTTAAGAGGATATTTTCTGTCATGTACATTTGTCATAGTATATTTTGCTATTTAAAGTTTTGCTTGTTATCAGACCCACACATCACCTAACCCACCGCACAATAAAAATCATCATTGACTACTTTAGAGTGTCAGAATAGTGGTGTTCCAGCATTGTTCCTTGTGGAGTACTCCAGGACTACCATGTCATATTAAAGAGTAACTGGGAATAAAAGAAATGCCCGCTACCATGACTAACTGTAAGGCATCCAGATCCAGGATGTACATTTGTCCACTAAAATCCAGTGGACTTGGTAGAACTTTTGCTTGAATATTTTTGATTTTTGTTAAATAGAAGGAAGATTGTGAATAAATTATCAAATTCCTACATTATTAAACTTCTCATTCTCACAATTTGTTTTTATCATTGGCCCAAACTTGAAATTTTAGAAACCAAATGATTTTGAATTAAATGAAAGGAAATTGTGCACTTTACAAGAGAAAATTCAGGAATGACAAAATAATATAGGTTTGATATTAGTCTCATCTTAGATAAATGCTAGTATCCTCTGAATTAAAATATTCTACTTTATTTGCTCATTTTTTTCCCTGAGTTATCTGTATTTTTTTTTTTTTTTTGAGTTAGAGTCTCACTCTGTCGCCCAGACTGGAGTGCAGTGGCCGCTCCCAGCCACCGCAGCCTTGACCCGCTGGGTTCTGGCGATCCTTCCACCTCAGCCTTCCAAGTAGCCTGAATTACAGGCATGCACTATCACGCCCGGCTGATTTTTTTTAATTTATTGTAGAGATGAGGTCTTGCTGCCCAGGCGGGTCTCGAACCCACGGGCTCAGGCAATCCACTCACCTCAGCCTCCCAAAGGCGCGGGATTACAGGCTGAGCCACCAAGCCTGGCTGAGTTATCTGTATTTAACTGTGATAAATAGCTACAAACTTGAATGTCTTGAATATATATAGTGTCCTATAGATAGTATTTTCAAGGTTTTAATTTTTTAATTCCTACTTACTATCTCTCTGATTTATTTTTGGTCTAGAATGAGTTTCTTTCACTTCCTACTTCATGAATCCATACTACTTTGTATTTCTTTTTTAGCTTACAACACTGAGAAATTGCTGATGGCCAGTATCTTAAGTAAGAATAGCCCAGGGAAATTTTGGATACTGATTTAATTCTTTAACAAAACAACTTGGTAGGGATATTGTCATTCTCTCTCTCTTTTTTTTTTTTTTTTTTTTTGAGTTGGAGTCTCACTCTGTCACCCAGACTGGAGTGCAGTGGCCTCGACCTGCTGGGCTCCGGCGATCCTTCCGCCTCAGCCTTCCAAGTAGCTGGAATTACAGGCATGCGTTACCACGCCCGGCTGATTTTTTGATTTATTGTAGAGATGAGGTCTCGCTGCCCAGGCAGGTCTGGAACCTGCAGGCTCAGGAAATTCACTTATCTCGGCCTCCCAAAAAGTGAGATTGCAGGCTGAGCCACGAAGCCCGGCCCCATTTTCTTGACTAAAGTGAAATTTGTAAATGTCAAGACATAAGCTTATAGAAGAGAATTCATTCTTCATCAAAAGATGTCAAAACAGTTGAGCCCTAAATAGTATCTAAATAGAAGCCTTACATTTCTGATTATGTCAAACTCAGAATGAAATTTTTAAAATTTCAGTCTGGGCATGGTGGCTCTTGCCACCCTACCAGCACTTTGGGAGGCCAAGGTGAGAGGATTGCCTGAGCCCACGGGTTTGAGACCAGCCTAGGCAACATGGCAAGACCGCTTCTCTACAATAAATCAAAAAATTAGCCAGGCATGGTGGCGTTTGCCTATAGTTTCAGCTACTTAAAAGACGAGGCAGAAGGATCCCCTGAACCTAGCAGGTCGAGGCTGTGATGGCTGTGAGCGTGCCACTGCACTCCACCTTGGGAGGCAGAGTGAGACTCCGACTCAAAAAAAATTTTTTTAAGTGAATGCTGATTATGTTGTACCTATTATTAAGTATAACAGTTCAGTACACATGGTTTAAATCCCTTAGAAGAATGTATGCCCCTTGGAATCATGTCCTGTTCATCTCTGTTTCTCCCAAATGTTTTATGCCATAGAAACTCAACAAATAGATACTGAATAAATGAGAAAAAGGGAGAGGTTGAGTGATGGGAGTATTGTTCAGGGAGGAAACTTTAGAGAGACTTTGGCACTAATTTGAATAGTTTTAAAGTAGTGTTATTTAAATGAATTAGATAAGAATATATTTTTATTAATATTTCCTACTTAAAGAACAAACTTGCTTAGATAAAGCTTTAAAATATTTAGAAGTCTCTTCAACCCCTAATATCCAAGAGCCTCATCTCTCCTTTGTTTTTCCCCAGTTCTACATCAGTTCTTGTAGTTGAGATTTTAGTTTACAGTATCATTTATGCTTCTTCATCAAAACTCTGCTTAATAAGAACTGTTCTTCAAAGGAAAACTTAAAACAGCATCCAGTCTCAAATGATGGAATGAGAGGAAGAGGCTAATTTGGACCATAAGATGAAGCTGGAATTTACTGAGTTCTGCACATAATTATAAAATCCAACTCAAGTAACTTTGGGGAATTTCATATTATCTGTTCTTAGCCAAATATCCTAAGTACTATATTTTACAATGTTTAAAAAATTTAGGTCCAGTTATATTGGCGTTCTAGTACCAGCAAAAAAGGGATCAAATGTTAGGAAGAAAAGAAGGCACCTGATGAGGTCAATGAGAGGATGCTGGCTCTGGAATATCTGTTTAGGAACGTGTGTTAAAAAAATTTTTTTTTTTAAGATTAAAAAATACAATTTATTTAAAAGTAAATTAGAGAGAGAGAGAAAGAGAATATTTACCTCCCCAAGGTAGGGGAATGGGCCAAAGCGAGGAAGCATAGCAACAGCCATAGCTCAGAGAGCACATGGCCACACTAGAGTCTAGCACGGCAATGGCCATGTGTTAAAAAAATTTTTTAAGTTTTCAGTAAAAACTTAGAAGATGGAGAAACAAGAAAGCTTTCACTTCGGGAGAACAGGAGCCACTTACTAAGGGGAAAAAATAGCAAATTTCATTTTCACAGTATGAAAATTTGTACTTAAATTTTCATTTCAGTTTTGGAATATTAAGAAAAGATAAAATATTCGACCCTTTTCCCCCTGGCTTCCTGGAGATGGCAGTAGAATACATCCAGAAATTGAAATCAGATTTAGGATGTAGTTTTGTAGTTATGATAGTATTATCAAAGAAAATTCTTCAGAATATTTCCTTTTCAGGAATGGTATTTTTTTTTTTTTTTAAGAAATACATAGAGTTAACTCTGTTACCCATAAGCGATCCAATAAAGGAGATCTTTTTATATCAATTACTTTTTTTCCCCCAATTCTGCCACAAACCAACTATGTGTCTTTGCTAATTTCTTAACTTGCTGGGTCTTCATTTCTTGATCTCCAAGTCCTGTTTGCTCTAAAGTTGTAAACAACTAAATCATATACAGATAACCATTTGCTGAAGAATTACTGTAAAGTAAAATGCTTTTAACAATAAAGTTATTCTAATCACAATTTATTTATCATTGATAAGATGCATTCAGGGCCTTACTGCTCAGGGTATGGTCCCTGGAACAACAGCTTGCTGCTAATGCAAGCTGTTCCAGAGTCTACATTTTAACAAGATTGACGGGCTTTTCATATGCACATTGAAATTTAGGAAGCACCGCTTTACAGTTTTACAAAATTCAAAGGCATATGAACCATACTTATTTTTGATAACAGAAATTTTGCTGGATTGGATCGGTCTTACTACCATCACTGTGCCAGGCCCACTAAGTTTGCCACATTGTGCAAATCAGGAACTTAGAAACATTGACAAAATATTTTCTAATCTATAAATGGCTACACCTTAGTGTAATTTCAGAGGTACTCACTAGCCATGTTGCCCTAAACCATGTGTATCTCCTTCTGCAGCTGGAAGTGAAGCGACTTCTGTTGGGTAGCATTTTCTTTGACAGATTGCGTTAGCATGAGCACAGTGAGCACAACTAACATTATTTCACACACGTATGTTTCTTCACATGTCCTCCTTTAGACCAGGATAGGTACGGGCATTTACTTTGTGTGGTGTCTTGCCCAGTGACCTCTGAATAGATAATTTGTCAGATATTTTGTGTCTGAAGTAAAGCCTTTATGTGAAGGAAGGTAATGGCATTCACAGGTGTTAATGTAGGTATATATATATATATATATATATATACACACACATCTACCTTAGCACTTTGGGAGGCTGAGGCGAGAGGATTGCCTGAGCCCAGGGTTTTTTTTATATATATAAAAATACTTGACTCATTCAATTATAAAATAAGAGCAGGCTGCTCAGAGTATTTGAGCCTCAGACAGTGTGACCCATGCTTTCAGTGAGCAAAATTTTCTTACCTCTTTGACCTTCCTGAGAATGATGAGTGTATTGTGACGACTGTTGCTTCCCAGAGACTAGCTTTGAAGCTGTGAGTAGTTGCCCATCATGTAGGCTCTGCTCCAGGAATTCTGCTGCCAGTTACATTTTCTAAGAGAAACAAAATGTGCATGTGTGGGGATATGCTGATTTTGGTTGTAGATGGGGTACAAAGGAGAATCTCTTGTATCCACCTACCTCTTCCCTGCATCTATCCAAGGCTTTTCTGTCAAGCTCAAATGTATCCACCTTTCTGTCTGAATTCTGCTCTAATTGAAGGGATGAAATATGATTGCCGTAAAGCTTTTCTTTGAAAGTGCAAAGATATATAGGCAAATGACTTTGCTGTTTATAGTAAATTAATGGAGCTTTGAAAAACTGTAATCTTGCATTGCAGCAATTTCCAGTTTATGTGCTACCAAAAGTAGAGTATCAAGCTTGTTATGGAGTTGAAGCTCTGACCGAGAGTGAACTTTGTCGCTTATGGACTGAAAGCTTATTGCACTCCAACTGTTCGTTTTATGTTGGTAAGTTTTACACGAGGCTTTGTTCTCCTTTTTAATCTCCCTATAAATATGTACTTTCAAATTCAATTGTAAATACTTCCCATTCTGTACTTTTTTGCTTTCAGTGTTCTGATTGTGTTAACATTCCTTTTTATTAAATCCCCATTCCTACTCCAGAATTAAATGGCAGGGTAGCTAGTGAAATTAAATATTTCAATATCCTTCTTATTTCTTATCTGTTTAGATGTATAAAGAATGTCAGCATAATTTAATTTTTAAATTACTTAACATGGCTGGGCACAGTGGTTCACACCTGTAATCCCAGTACTTTGGGAGGCTGAGGCAAGAGGATTGCCTGAGCCCAGGGGTTTGAGACCAGCCTGAGCAACTTGGCGAGACCTCGGCTCCACAATAAATAAAAAATTTAGCCGGGTGTGGGGTTGCCCACCTATAGTTCCAGGTACTTGGAAGGCCGTGGCAGAAGGATCAACTGAGCCCAACAAGTCAAGTCTGTGGTGGCCATGAGTAGCCATGCTACTGCACTGCATGCAGCCTGAGTGACAGAGTGAAACTCAAGAGAAAAAGATACTTATTAATGGTATAAAAACACATGCTTGTTTTCTAACAAACTTCTTTTTTAAAAGTGCTATTTAATTGGTTTATTATTTAATTGGTTTATACATATATTTTTAAATTTTCTTAAAATTGTAGTGACACTGTTTTTTAAATCTCAAACTACAGCTGGGCTCGGTGGCTCAGCCTGTAATCCCGCGCCTTTGGGAGGCTGAGGTGAGTGGATTGCCTGAGCCCGCGGGTTCGAGACCCGCCTGGGCAGCGAGACCTCATCTCTACAATAAATCAAAAAATCAGCCGGGCGTGGTAGCGCATGCCTGTAATTCCAGCTACTTGGAAGGCTGAGGCGGAAGGATCGCCGGAGCCCAGCAGGCGAGGTTGTGGTGGCCGGGAGCGGCCACTGCACTCCAGTCTGGGCGACAGAGTGAGACTCCAACTCAAAAAAAAAAAAAAAAAATCTCAAACTGCCCTTCCATGTATGTGGTCTTGTTCTTCCTTTGAACTCTCAGTGCATTGTCTTTTGCTTCTCTTAGGACTTGTTACTTTTTATTTTATTCTTTTTTATACCTATCCTTTCTTCCTGTTGGACAATAAATAAATAGCTTAAGGTCAGAGTCTTATGAAACTCTGTATTGTCATAATGATTAGCATAATTCCTTGTATGTAAACAATGCTGCATATTTTTCTTCCTTAATCAAAAAAAGGTTATTCACTTATTTTTTTTCTATTTTGTTTAATGAATATTTTGTTTTCATATTTTATGAGAGTTTTGATAAGATAGTTGATTCACTTTCTCTGCTTCTCCCAAAAAAGAAGTGGCTAAATGTACGGCTTGGTGGTGTACTACCTCCCTTCCCTCCCTTCATACACATGCTAGAAGTTTGTTCTAGTAGCTTTCAGTCTATAACCAAGATTTCAGTGTCCTTCCAAAAGACCTCACACCAACCATCTTAATGTAAGCTGCTTGAAAGCAATTGCCCGCCATCATTTTAGGAAAGGACCAAACAAAAATTTATCAGTGAAACTCTTTCTAAAGTCCCAATGGAGAATGGAGATTCATGACAAAAACATTTAAGGTTTGAGTTTTTTCAATGTATAATTTTTATTTTTTTTGAGTTGGAGTCTCACTCTGTCACCCAGACTGGAGTGCAGT
>NW_007110807.1:14235-53601 GCF_000164805.1 Carlito syrichta
GAGAGGATGAGGTGAGTGGATTGCCTGAGCCCACGGGTTCGAGACCCGCCAGGGCAACTTGGCGAGACCTCATCTCTACAATAAATCAAAAAACTAGCCGGGCGTGTAGCGCGTGCCTGTAGTTCCGGCTACTCGGACGGCTGAGGCGGAAGTATCGCCGGAGCCCAGCAGGTCGAGGCTGCAGTGGCCGGGAGCGGCCACTGTACTCCAGTGTGGGCGACAGGGTGAGACTCCAACTCAAAAAAAAAAAAACAAAAAAACTTACATCAACTATATGGATGACATTCTGCAGAGTCCTAAGTAGTCATTGCCCTGCTAGCTGCTTATCCTCCATGACTCCTGTCCTCTCATGAGCTATTCGTTTTAACAGTATGGGGTATTTGGTTTCTGTAACAACTGTTTGGTGAAACACATGTTTTGTATGATTGTGATTTTTTAAGTTTTGGTATGTGTAGGCGGTTGGGGGGATATGTTTTAACATGCTATTTTAAGCTTCTATGAATTTGGGTATTTTTTTTAAATGTTGTTACAGAACCTTTTTAATTTAAGAAACATGTCCAAGAAATCGCTTGAAGGGCTTGGTAGAGTGGAGATTGCTGGTCCCAGCCCTGGATTGTTTGATTCAGTAGGTCTAGATTAGAACCGAAGACAGTATGAGTTTTTACTGATGTTGCTGGTCCGGTGACAACATTTTTAGAACCATGTCTGTAGCTCATAGTCTCTTTTTCAGGTAGAATAAACACACTTGTTTTTTGCTTGCTTGTTTTGCTAGAAATACATTCCCCTCTTTCTTTTTTTTTGAGTTGGAGTCTCACTCTGTCGCCCAGACTGGAGTGCAGTGGCCGCTCCCGGCCACCGCAGCCTTGACCTGCTGGGCTCCAGCGATCCTTCCGCCTCAGCCATCCAAGTAGCCGGAATTACAGGCATGCGCTACCACGCCTGGCTGAGTTTTTGATTTATTGTAGAGATGAAGTCTCGCTGCCCAGGCGGGTGTCGAACCCGTGGGCTCAGGCAATCCACTCACCTCAGCCTCCCAAAGGCGCGGGATTACAGGCTGAGCCACTGAGCCCGGGTCCCCTCTTTCTTTAGATAGAATTTTTTTTCTTCTAGTCTGATAAAAACATTAGTATTTACTCCTTTAAGAAAATTTCCCAGCCGAGCACAGTGGCTCATGCCTATAGTCCCATCACTTTGGGAGACTGAGGTGAGAGGATTGCCTGAGCCCCTGGGTTTGAGACGAGCCTGGGCAACTTGGTGAGACCTCATCTCTACAATAAATCCAAAAATTAGCCGGGCGTGGTGGTGCATGCTTGTGGTTCCAGCTACTTGGAAGGCTGAGGTGGAAGGATTGCCTGAGCCCAGCAGGTCGAGACTGCGGTGGCTGGAAGGATGCCACTGCCCTCCAGCCTAGGTGACAGAGTGAGACTCCAACTCAAAAAAGAAAATAAATGAAAATTTCCTAAGTAGTCTCATCACCATATCTACTCTCCATTCCTATCATACAAATCAGTTTATGGAGTTGACATGCAGGCAATCCTCACTTTACACAGTTCTGATGAGCACACATTTTCATTACAGCAATGTGTTAATGATGGGTAGTTGCATAAAGTATAAACTTCACTCCTGGTTTTTCCATCCACAAATCACTCCTAAATAGCAAAAGTGCATCACGGTCCACAGCCAGTTGTGCCACTCCTCTCAGTCTGTCCATGATTGGTTGCTGTGCACCTGGTGTGGAGTTAATGCACAGAAGCAAAGTGTGCAGGTGTGTTGCCTCCTTGTCTCCCAGGGATGAACTCACGTGGCATTTTATCAAAGTGGAAAATCAATAGAGGGAATTGGCCAACAAATATTAAAGCAGAGAAACAAAAAGTGATACTGCTTAAAGTGAATGTACATCGAACATAGATGGAATCACAGAGGAAATAGCAGACAGCGGGAAGGTTGGCACTGGTGCTGTTCAAGAGACTCTAGCTTTGCTGCCAGACGAACTTAGTGAAGGCAAACTTAATTGACATAAATGAGGAGAGTGGTTGTGACTTACAGGATGAAGATGTGACACTGGCATAAGATTTTATGTTAAAAGAACTCCTGAAGATGTCCCATGATGTTAAAAGCACAAAAAGGATACAACGTTGGAAGCTGACCTCACTTAGAAAAGAGTATGGCAGGGCATAGAGAAGATGCTTCTTCCCTGTGGTCACTGGTACAGGAAGGCAGCAAGCATGTTCAGACTGCTCTTGGTTTGTTTTTTATTTAAAAAAATTTTTTAAAGCACTTAAATTCTCACTGTTTTTAATATTTTGAATTGCAGTATACTAAATAAATATTTTACCATTTTTTCCATTTCTCTGTACATTTATGGAGAATATATAATGTTTTACAAGCAGGGACTTCGAATGCACATATAAATGTATGCGCGCGCGCGCCTGTGTGTGTGTGTGTGTGTGTGTGTGTGTGTATGTATATAAAGGCTTTCTTTGTATTGCATTGAGTTTTTTTTGTCCTATATAAAGCAGTACTTTGCAGCCTGATACACAAGAAATATCTGTACAGCACACTGTAATGTTAGAAGAGTTTGCTCACGCTGAAGGGCGATGGCCAGGAAGCTTTTGCCTTTGCAAGCATTGCTTGGCTGTCCCAAGGACTAAGGAGATGAATATCTTAAGCACTTATGTCTGTATCTGAGGCCCACAGATTAGAAGTTTCCAATGTTAAGTTGTAAACTCCTTGAGGAGGTAGACCGTCACAGCACTTGGTATGATATTCTCTGTGTAATTATTTTTGACAGGCCATATTTGACATATACTATAATACATACTTTCTTACTGGGTTTCTTTAAAAAGGTAATAATTATTACTGAGTCTTCCCATGGCATATTTAGTAAGTGTCTAAAAATATTTTATTGTACTTAATATTCCCTTCCTATGGTTATTAAGCCATTAAAATGTGTCTTTGTTATTAGAAATGTCACTGCATAATGAATGGCATATATAATGTGTGCAGAGGTGAAACTAAAACTTGGTATAAGAAATAACAAGTAGGTGCGGGAACAAATGAATTTGTTGTTGTAGAAATAACAAGTAGCTGTGGGAACAAATGAATTTGTTGTTGTAGAGGGAAGACATCTGGTAAAAATGTTTCTAATTAAATTCTTCATATAAGCATAAAGCAAATGAAATGAAAGGGGCATAGATATTAGAAAATGAGGTATTAAATTATGGGCATCAGCTTTCCAGGTAGCATGTTTTGATAACTAATGTTGGAAGCTAAAAATAAAAATAAAAATGTTACTATTTTCAGCTTCAGTGAGTGTTACACTCTTATTGTGCTAATTGATATTTTTAACCATGATACAAAAACATGGCTTTGGGATGGACTTGATTATACAACATTTAACCCAGGACATTTCAGGGCTTTGGTGTTGTGTCACAACCTGTTTTAGAAAATGCACATTACTTTTTAAAAGAAAAGTATCATCTTAAGAATTTGCTTTTTTGTTTTTTGGAAATCTAGACTCATGTCATATTTGTAAGAAAGTAAGACTTGACTTTTCTTTTTAAACCATGGGAAAGATTCTTTTTAAATCTTATGGTGTGCTTTAATTAAAAAGTAATAAGCCAGATTTTTATAATCTGATTTGTATCTTAAGAACCAAGCGTGTTTTAGAGATGTATTTAGCAGGCCTAGACCATAAATTTGATTTTATCAACTTGTTTTGATAATTGGTACATAAAATTCTTTTTAAAAAGAAATGCCATAAAAGTGTAACTTTAACAGGAATTAGAAACAACAATATTTTAACAGTTGTTATTTATAAATTGTAGACTTTGAAATGATTTTATGTATATGGACATGTGTAAACTTTTCTACATTCAGCAAATATTTGAGAATGAATACATATTTTATAAGCTGAACTGTTATGTCATTTTACAAGATAGCTTAATAGACTTCATAAAATGTGTATTTCTCCTTCTTTGAGAATGTAAGATTCCTTAACAGTTATTAAAATTTTGTAAAAAGATAAAGGAGACTGGATAACTTGTTGGTTTTTTGTTTTCTAAATACTACAATTGCTTGTTCTATTTAAGTTTGATATTTTATTTTAGGGCATATTGATGCATTTACTTCAAAGCTTTTCCTGCTGGAAGAAATTGCCTCGGAAGAATTAAAAGAAAAGGTTTCAGCGCTCAAGTAAGAAAGTTTACTTTGTGGTGGGAGTTGAAAAACTTGTCAGTGTGATCACTGTTTTTTCTTTGCTTCTAAATATTGGTTAAGTTTAAATCATGTTTTCAAAATTTTTAATCCTTTGATACATTGAGGTCTCCCTATACCCAATTTGGTTTCTTTTTTAATTGATATATATTAGTTGTATGTATCTTTGGGGTACATTTGACATTTCGATACCTGTATACTATTCGTAGTGATCAAATCAGGGTAATTGCGATATCACCTCAAATGTTTAGCTTTGTGTTGGGAAAACTGTAGTTTTCTTCTAGTTATTTTGAAATATGCAATAAATTATTGTTAACTGTGATTCTCTGCTGCACTGTTGAATACTAGGATTTATTCTTTCTGCCCGTGTGTCTTTTTGTGCCCCTTAGCCAACTTCTCTTCCTTCCCTTCTCAACTTCTGCTAACTCTCATTTTGCTCTCTGATTTCATGAGATACATCAGACCGTAATGAATTTATTGTACTCAGGACTCTGAGTGCCTGAATGCAAAGGAAAATAACACAAGTATTATTTCATTTGCATCTCACAACTTCCTAGGAAATTGGTGGTGGTAGTATCATCTTCATTTTCTATACGAGGAAACTGGGACTTAGAGTGACATGCCCTAGAGCACACAACTGAGCTAGTGACAGCTTGGGTAGTTAATATGTTTGATTCCCACTTAGGATGAGAAATGGTCCAGACTTACACTAGCTGCATAGTTTCGGCTTTCAGGCTTGACAAGGCTTTTTAGGGGTCCCAGATTCAAATTTAAACTCTCTGCTTGTACTTAAATACGTCCACTTCTATTATAAGAATTACTTCTCTTGAGCAGTAATATTTTACATATGTGGATAGAAAAACTTGCCTATACCCTACTTACCATCTGTCTCACCTCTCCCAGTGAAAACTATTTTTAAAAAAATTAAAAATAAAGGGAATGATTTAGGTCTAGAAGGGATACTAAAGAAATTCTTAGAATAATATTTTATATTTCATTTTTCTTTAGCTATCCTGTCTCCCAATCAGTGGCTTCTCTGTTATCACACATTTAAAGTACTTGTTAATTTCTTTGGAAGCTAATTCACTACCATCTCTAAAAGGCAAAGTCTTCTGCAGGTTAGTTCTACTAAAGACTTCAGAACATTGTTAAAGTATGTAGTCTGAACATACAATAGTGATTTCTTTACAACTGCTCTGACTCATACTAAGCCAAATACTTTATAATAATGAAAGGATGGCTGGGCTCAGTGGCTCAGCCTGTAATCCCAGCACTTTGGGAGGCCTAGGTAGGTGGATTGCCTGAGCCCATGGGTTCGAGACCCGGGCAACTTGGTGAGACCTCGTCTCTACAATAAATCAAAAATTAGCCGGCCATAGTAGTGCACACCTGTAGTTCCAGCTACTTGGAAGGCTGAGGCGGAAGGATCGCTGGAGCCCAGCAAGTCAAGGCTGCGGTGGGCCGGAAGTGTGCCACTGCACTCTAGTCTGAGCGACAGAATGAGACTCCAACTCAAAAATAAATAAATAAATAAATAATGAAAGGAACTCAGGTAATGACAAAAATTAAATAAATACTATAATCCAAATAGAAATAAGTTTCAGTAGTTTCTGTTTTACATTATCTCATCTGTGATTTTCTTTTGTTATTGAAGGCATTTCTCTTCCTAAGGAACTGTACTTGTTAAGAGTAAGTTTGTTGTGTTTTAATTTTACATGAATTTCTTCTGTTTAATAGGATTTCAAGTTTGTTTAACATCCTCCAACATATTCTAAAGAAATTAAGTAGGTAAGTATTGTTTGGACATTTTTTATTGATATATCTGATTTTCTTAGATAAAAATTCTTAGACTTTGAAAATATGCTGTTAGCAATAGAAAATAACCTAGAAATGCAAAAATTATTCTGTTATGTCAAATGTTAAAAAATGTGTTGTTAGAATAGAAATTTTAAAATGGCATGATAGTATCTGGTTTGAATGAGTTTGCAATTACAGTTTTAAGGCTATTATATTTGTTTCCTATTGTCACTATAACAAATTATCACTAACTTAGTGGCTTAAAACAACACACGTTTATTTTCTTTATACTTCTGAAGGTCAGAAATCCAAATTTCGTTTCAGTGGGTTAAAGTCAAGATGGCAGCCATGCTGGTTCCTTCTGGAGACTGAGAGAATCATTTCCTTGCTGTTTTTGGTTTCTAGTGACCATCTATATTCCTTGACTTATGGCCCTTCCTCCGTCTTCAAAGCACGTTATTCAGATCTCTGTGTCCATGTCACACTGCCTTCTTCCCTCTTACAGCATATCTTAAGTATTTTATAGTAGAGCATAGGAATATCTTCTCTGCCTCCCCTTTTTAAGGACCTGTGTGATTACAATGGGCCTACCTATGTTATTTAGAATAATCTCATCTCATAATCCTTAACTTAATCACATCTGTAAAACCATTACATGTAACATATTCACAGGTTGTGGAGATTAGGATATGGACATCATGGGGGATCATTATTGAATCTACTGTAGCTGTATTGTTTTCATTTTCAGGATAAAAAAACACCGTAAAGCTAGTGATCAAAAGTTGTTAGATCCATGGCATATTTAGAATTTGGATTGTTCTCCTGATCATTTTTCAAACTGTTTTGTTATGTGAACTTTTGCCTTCCTTCTGTTATGCATTTACCAAAGATAAACATGAAAACAATTTAAGAGTCTGAACTCAGTCAAAATTTCAAAGTTCTGAGTCTGACCTTCCACTTACCTTGTTATGCAACCAGATGTCAGCTTTTTAACTTGTGAAATGATGGTGTCAGGTGCCATAATTTCCTAGGTATTTTTCAGTTCTGAGATTCTGTGATTCTATTATAACATTTTTATTTTTTATATTGTTTTTCACGTGAAGTACAATGCTTATGCTTGAACTTTTACAGACGAGATGCTTTTTGAAATTTTATTATTAATACTTTATTAAATTTGTGTGTTCCTATTGCAGCTATAGCAATTTACTTCAGATTAGTGTTATAACACTAATTTATCTTGCAATTCTATAAGTCAGAGGCCTAATAGGGCTCACTGGATTAAAATCAAGGCATCATTAGAACTGCATTCTTTTCTGTAGACTTTGGGAAGCATCTGTTTCCTTGCCTTTTGTAGCTTTTAGAGGCTACCTGTATTCCTTAGCTTGTAGCTCTCTTCCTCCATCCTCCAAGTTACAAAGGCAAGCTGAGTCTCAGCTCTGACTACCCTGACCTCTTCGAGAGGCATTCCACAGGCACATCTCCTTCTGAAGCTCTTACCTCTCACTTGCATGTTTAAGGGCTCTTGTGATTGCATAACCAGGAAAATCTGACCATTTTAAATTCAGCTGATTAGCACCTTTAATTCCATCTGCTGTGTGGATTCCCCTTGGCCATGTGATGTAGCATATTCCCAGGTTCCAAGGTCTGGAACATAAACACTTTTAGGAGGGCTTTATTCTGCCTACCATCGTTTTTATCCATTGTACATTGCACTTGTGGCACACTTGTAAGATACTCCCTCATAGAGTGCCTCTCATTCTTTATGAATTAAATAGTTTCTCTATAAACCAAAATTGTCTTCATTTTTAGTGGAAGTAGTTAAGATATATGATTTTATTGATATAAGCTCAATCTTTGAAATTTTATTTATCCCTTCTACCAAAATCAAGTATCAGTTTTTTCATATGGAAGTAGAAGTGATTGGGGAAAAAAATTTAGAGGATGAGAATAAACCTCTGGACTTTTTTTGCCAATACCTATTACTTTTTAGTGTAAAAGATTAATGAAAACGTAACTTATTAGATTCGTAGGCAGATCTGTATAGCTAAAGAATCTTTTTTTTTTTTTAGTTGGAGTCTCACTCTGTCGCCCAGTCTGGAGTGCAGTGGCACACTCCCGGCCACCGCAGCCTCGACCCGCTGGGCTCCGGCGATACTTCCGCCTCAGCCTTCCAAGTAACTGGAACTACAGGCGTGCACTACCACACCTGGCTAATTTTTTTTATTTATTGTAGAGATGAGGTCTTGCCAAGTTGCCGAGGCGGGTCACGAACCCACAGGCTCAGGCAGTTCACTCACCTTGGCCTTCCAAGGTGCGGGATTACAGGCTGAGCTACCGAGCCCAGCCCAAGAATCTTATTTTTTAATAATATGAGAAGCTGGGCATGGTGGCTCATATCTATGATACTGGCACTTTAAGAGGCTGGAAGATTACTTGGTTATAGGAGTTCAAGACCAGCCTAGGCTACATAGCGAGACCTCATCTCTACAAAAATTGTTTTTAAAAGTAGCCAGGTAGGGTCTCATGGGCCTGTAGTCTCAGCTACTTGGGCAACTGGGGCAAAAGGATTACCTGAGC
This sequence comes from Carlito syrichta, assembly GCF_000164805.1. Classification (NCBI taxonomy): domain Eukaryota; kingdom Metazoa; phylum Chordata; class Mammalia; order Primates; family Tarsiidae; genus Carlito; species Carlito syrichta. Next base: position 22,825 of record NW_007110807.1, read on the forward strand.
CCAAGATGTTGAGGCTACAGTGAACCATGATCATTGCCACTGCACTCCAGCCTGGGCAACAGAGTGAAATAGCATCTCAAAAAATATATTTAAGTATACACACTCACACACAGAAATACACACATCAACATATATAATATTTTTCCTATATCTGTGTTAGGGAAAGCACTGATGTTTTCCTTAGCACCTTCGGGTCAGAGAAGTGTATAATCCGAAGAAAGTACAATCTATTAATCATATTCCTTTAGCTCTTTATGATGATACTTTGAATCCCATAAAGCTTTCTAAGGAGGAAGACAACTTGTGGATTTGATGTCTGACATCGCTGACTTTTGTGACAGTAGGGGACTGTGATAAGGGTGTGGCTTTGAAGTCTGCTTGCCTGGATTCATGTCTAAGCCCTACACTCAGAGCTTTGGGCAAATTGCTTAGCTCCTCTCATTTGTTTATCACCTTAAATTAATATCATTCTGTGAAGGTTTGTTGTGGATGATCTAATGAGAAAATTCATGTGAAGCAATAGGACAGTATTTGTATCTTTTTCACCTATTATTAGGTACAAAGGAGGTGCAGTATCGAATGAAGTACTTTTCAGTATAAGTATCTGTTCCCCATGGATTAGAGAATTAGACCCACTATTTGTTTCCCATTAAATGAAAACTTACAAATTGATGGGTCTAAAAGTAAAAAGAAAGTGATCAGATATTCTGAACATTGAGTTAACAATTAAAATGAGGTGTCTAAAAGGCATGAAAATCATGTAGAAGACTTCTAGTATGTCTTACTTTGTCATGAAAGTGTTTTTTAGGGGCAGTGTGCTATTCTCATAATTGTTTTCAATTTTGCTAATAGAACATGATAAAGAAAACACTGTTGAAATTGACACTGTGAGCCAATGGGTTGTTTCATTGTGTGGATTTAGCTTGCAGGAGGGTTCCTACTTGTTATCTCATGCAGCAGAAGATTCTTCACTCCTGATCTACAAGACCTCAGATGGAAAAGTCACCAGAACAGCATACAATCTGCATAAAACGCATGGTAGCCTTCCTGGCATACCTTCCAGTCTTTCAGTTCCCTGGGTCCCATTAGATCCCAGTCTCTTATTACCATATCATATCCATCACGGAAGAATACCTTGTACTTTTCCACCTAAATCACTGCATCCCACAGCACAACGAAAGGTAAGATTTTTGGGGAAATTAAATGTTCATTGGGTTGCTGCTTATTTATTTCAATAATACTGTATTTTGAGCTGTTGTCCACATTTGCCACATTAATCATAGCACCATTATAAAAACTATATGCGTAGGAAGTGTACTTAAAGTTGTATGTTCTCCGAGTTCAGTCTTTGTCAGCAGAACTTTTTGTTTTTGTATGGTTCATCAGTCAAATAAAATGCTGTTAGCTGGCGCGGTGGGTGCATGGGAAAGGCATCCACAAAGTTAAATCCCTATTCTCCTGTGAAAACCAAAGTTGAATTTTTTGGTAATTTCTATTTATATATACTGTGTTTCATTTTATTAGATATTTGAGGGAGTTTTCAAAAGAATACATATAATAAAATTATGATGTAATTAAAAATTGATAAGTAGAATATAAAGAATTAAATTGCAAGTATTAGTAATTAGTGAGCAGGGTGTCTTATAGAAAATACAACTACAGCATTAAGTGCTAAACTGTGTTTTGCTAAGTATTATATAACTTAGTATTGACTGAATTACCCAAATACTGTTCTCTTTATAGACCCCTTCCCAACAATACCACTTGAATGACATTTAAAGCCTTGGCTATAGATGTTCTCCACTATGTCCGTCATTCTTTACATCATGTGAGAAATTCCAGTTTGAGTTTAGTTATAGGAAAAGTTTTGCTCTCTGCAAACGAATCTAAATGTTGAGGAAACAAAAAAACAGATTTTCTAACCTGTCAAAAATCTTTTAGTCAAAATTGTCTGAGTTCTGGAATCGTCTCAGTGCTGTTGCTCCAGAGCTTCAACTCTTGTATCTCCTTTGGGTATTGTTCTTTTTTTCCTTTTTCTACTATGCTAAATTAATCTGTAAATGTTCTCAAGTTCTTTTGAAAAATATCTAAATGCTAAATACTGAGGATTTTTATAATTTACAGCGAGCAGTATTGTTTGCTTATTATGTTTTTCACTTCACATACAGTTGGGGAGTATCCTTTTAGAAATGAAAACTCCTTGCACATTCCTAGATAGCTTTGGCCAAGAAAGTATAAACGTAGTTAACTAGTTTGGACAAGTATAATAGTGGAGAAAGTTAGTTGTTAGCATTTTAAGCTATTTTATCTTCAGTTCTAGTTGGCTGTTTTCTGTTTAAATTAATATAGTAGCAATTTTTATAACCACCTATGGAAAAATGTTCTTAAGGGACTTAAAAATAATTAAAGAACTATTTCTGAAGGATCTGCATTTTTTTCTGAGAGAATGATTTCTTTTTAATTTAGAAACACTGATTATCATCTCTCACCTATAACATATCATTCTCTGTGGGGGGTGGCTTATTCTTTTTTTGTGAAAATGAACAATTTAATATCTTGACACTGAACAACTTTCAGTAAAGGAAAAATGTATTATGTTTGTACAAGGTGTTTCTAAAAAAAAATGAGTAATATTATGCTTTCTTTATTGATACAGCCTGACACTAAACATTGAGTGCTTTATGCTTTGGGAATACTTTAATGATTTGATTTTTAAAAATAATATCCAAAATGTGCTTTAGTATAATAAGAAAACAATTTATGATCAAGTGTCACTTAATGATGGGGATACTTTCTGAGAAATGTATCGTTAGGTGATTTTGTCTTTGTGCAAATTTACACAGACCTTCCTACTACATACCTAGGCTGTACAGATAGCCTGCTGCTCTTAGGCAGCAAACCCATACAGCATGCTAGTGTACTAAACACTGTAGCCATTGTAATACACTGGTAAGTATCTGTGTATCTAAACACAGACAGAGTACTGTGTTGCGCTAGGACATTCTAACAGCTGTGACATCATCAGGCATGGACATTCTTCAGCTCCACTGTAACCTTACAGGACACCTGTTGTGAGGGTGGTCCATTAATCATATCACTGTTACACAGCATATCAGTGTATCTGGAAAAGGAAAAATTCCATATTTTGGCGGTTTCGCCACGTAAATATTATGTCTAGCAGTTCAATAATCACTGAGCACTTGTTGATTTATATGTTTTAAGATGCTTTGTGCATTCAATCCAGGAACAAATAGCGAGTTTATCAAGGACCAGGTTGTCATACAGCCCAGCAGTAGACAATCAGATAAATAATACTTGACTTGATGTATTTTTAAAAGCCAACAAAAACTTTCTGGTAATCTCGCACTCACCTCCCCACAGTCTAGACCTCTGTTTGATAGGCATTACCCATTCTTCCCTTCTAGCCAAGTTGTGGAAATCAGAATTTCTAGTCCCAGCCAAGTCAAGCACAGTTGCAAATTCCAGCCTTAGCAGCAGTAGGTAAGATTGGGGCTTTCAGGAAGCCAGGGAAGTAAAACGTGCTTGAAACAAAGCATGTGCATATTTTCATGGTGTAAAAAACTCATAACAAATGTTTTTGCCTCTAATGTGATCCCATAACCCCATAGTTCCACTTGAACTCAGATTTCATCCTTGTGTCGTATCTTTGGCACAAACCCTGAGAGATTTCCCAGTAGAGCTTGCATCTGCCTCCTCCTGCATCGAGCAAAGGTCATATTGAAGGGTGTCATTTGCTTCCTGTGCTGCTTTTGACTTCCACTTCCAGTCTTTGCAGCAGCTGCGTCTTATCCCTTTTTTTCCTTCTACAACTTCTACAATACATATTCATTTTACGAATGCACACATAGCCGGGCTCAGTGGCTCAGCCTGTAATCCCGCGCCTTTGGGAGGCTGAGGTGAGTGGATTGCCTGAGCCCGCGGGTTCAAGACCCACCTGGGCAACTTGGTGAGATCTCATCTCTACAATAAATCAAAAATTAGCCAGTAGCGTGTGCCTGTAGTTTCAGCTACTTGGAAGGCTGAGGCGGAAGGATCGCGGGAGCCCAGCAGGTCGAGGCTGCGATGGCCGGGAGCGGCCACTGCACTCCAGTCTGGGCGACAGAGTGAGATTCTAACTCAAAAAAAAAATTAAATTAAAAAAAAAAGAGAGCCGGGCTTGGTGGCTCAGCCTGTAATCCCGCGCCTTTGGGAGGCTGAGGTGAGTGGATTGCCTGAGCCCGCAGGTTCGAGACCCGCCTGGGCAGCGAGACCTCATCTCTACAATAAATCAAAAAATCACCTGGGCGTGGTGGCGCATGCCTGTAATTCCGGCTCCTTGGAAGGCTGAGGCGGAAGGATCGCCGGAGCCCAGCAGGTCGAGGCTGCAGTGGCCGAGAGCGGCCACTGCACTCCAGCCTGGATGACAGAGTGAGACTCCAACTCAAAAAAAAAAAAAAAAAAAAGGAATACACACATATACACACCTGCAATGGAAATGTTCCAAAACGCTTGCTTTTCTCAAAAATGTTTATGCAGTTAGTGTGGTCAGTGTTCCTTTGTGGGAAATACTAGTTGAATAGGAGGGGTAATCGGGAATCTAAAATCACAGCACTTTTCTCATCAATGTGTTATAAAAGTTCATCGGCTTCAGACAAACTCGGACTCAAATCTCTACTCAAGTTTGTCCTTTCTTGTCAGATAATTGTAAGCCAAAAGATGCCCTTTAAAGGGTCAGTAAATATTATGTGATGGAAGCTGGAGTTCAAGCCATTCTTAACGAGCCAGTAGCCCTTTGAAGCAATTCCAGTACCATTTCTGTTGGACCAGAAATAGAGAGAGTGCTTAGAGTTACCATATCACCACCCACCGCTTTCAGACTGGGGCTCACTAGACAGGATATAAAGAAACAGAAAGTGCAAGGCAGGTAGGAGGAAAGGGGCAAAAATGGGCAAGTTCTGTGGAGACAGCTTTAGGCCACACAGCTTTGGTCATTATCTGCGAGACCCGACCTTCTCTGTTACCCTTTTTTAAAGCTTTATGCTCTCCCGTGGCCAAGCAGATGACAGCATTTCTAGATCTCATCTTTAAACGGGACTACAGTCAGCAAGGGCTTGTGTCCTAAGACGATACCATCTCCTTTCCCTAGTCTGTGAGCTAGAAAGTGAGGGCGAGGAAGGGTAGATGTGAAGGTAGAACCGGCACCTCAACAGTTTCTTCCTCCCAACTTCCTTCTTCCTTTGCCCGCCATCTGCATTCCCCTTCCAGTTTTTTCCTTCCTCTTTTCTTCTTTCTTTCTTGCTCTTTTCCTTCAGCTCTTTTCTCTTTTTTTCACATTTTTTTCTTCTTCCTTCTTGCACGTTTCTGTTTTCTTCCTAATTGTCTCTGTCCTCGTTTTCATTATCTTTCTTACTTTTCTTACTGTTTGTCTTTTTGTCCATGTGATTTCTTTTCCCTCTTTAGTGCCTATGACCTTCTTATATTTCCTTTCCCTTCCTCCATGCTTCTCATTTCTTCCTTTTTCTTGCCCTTTGGCTTAATTATTGCAAACACATTGCTCAAAAGGCTTGTCATCCCTCATTTTCTACGTTAACATTTCAACCTCCAGTTTAACACAGAAAGTAGTTTCCCGTTCACTTCTCTCCATCTACCCCGTTCTAACTCCATTTGAAAGTTTAGTACTTTGAAACTACATCAGATTAAAATTTGTTTGGAAACAGCCAGGCAGCTGGAGATTAAAAATATAAGGGATCATTTGCAAGGTGATTAGTACACAGGTAACAAATACAGAGTTGACTATATATGGGTATGTTGTAGATACGTTAAGCTATTCTGTTCTTTCCTTTATCTCTTAGGTTGGTGGAGCAAGAATGCTTACACGCAGCCACAGGAATCCAGTCTCCATGGAAACCAGAAGCAGTTGCTTGCCTGCTCAGCAAGTTGAAAATGAAGGAGTGGCTCCAAATAAAAGAAAAATAACTTAGGGGTTGTACTGTGGGAAATGAAATCTCGGAAAAGCCTGTTCATGGTAGTTTAATTCAGAAAAGTTTGAGGGGAAGGCAAGAGAAACGGTTTTTTTAATAGTATTCTCAAGAGTTCTTAGAGTGCCTTGAAAAAATATGTTGGCTGTGTAAAGGAATTTTTCAACTAAAATGGAATGTTATGTGCTTCACCCTTGAACTTTGAGGAGACTCTTGATATGTTTTAACATTATCATGGCAGGGAAATATATACATAAGAAAAATATTTTTACATTAGATCTTTTCTAAAAATTGTAAATAGATAGTTTGCTTTTTTTCAAAAATTACACATATTATGTATATGCAAATAATTTGAGTTATACTGTCAGTCTGTTAAGACTGATGCAAAAGGTTAAATATTGCCACTGTCAAAGGTAATTATGAGTATCACAAACCTTGTTTCTGGCCCATTTTAACAGGTTTTATATACAACATTAAAATGATGGTTGTTGCAGATTAGTAAAGTTAACACCTTTAAAAACTTGGTGAAATTCCATTGCAGAAGCCAAAAATAAAAATAAAAAATCTCCCTGCCTCTGAAGAAAAAAACAAATGTTATGGCATAGCATATGGTGACAGATACCTCATTCAAACTGAGTGTTGAAATATACTTCTGAAAGCAAAAAGATGAGTATGTTTTCCAGAAGAAATTTCATTGTTCCAACTGACAAGGTTAATGTGGTAAACCATAAGCTATTTTTTTCCATTGTCAATACTGATTTAATTTTCCAGGCCCACAGATGAATTTGGAAGAAGGCATAATCAGTTGATGTTACTATAGCAAATTTGAACTTAAGAAAGGACAGACTTGTTTAATTTTTAGAACCCAGTTATTTAATGTAACACTCAAATTTTCAGAAAATATGTGTCATTTGTAAAATACAAGTGTTATAATCCTAGGTAATATTTGCTTTGCTTTAAAGTTGTTTGTGTACTCTTGTTAATACAAGAAGTTAAGCCTGAAAATTTCCTCAAATATAAGTAACAGTTGAAAATATCTTCAACCACCAAATTTTGTTTTGCTTTAGTTATAAAATATTTTAAAAATTATTTAACAAGTAATTAGTAAAAATTGTTTTATATATCTTGATATATAATTTCTTCATCCTGCCATGCCCTTTTTATTATTATTTTATTTTATTTTTTTGAGTTGGAGTCTCACTTTGTTGCCCAGACTGGAGTGCAGTAACCACCCCTGGCCACTGCAGCCTCAACCTGCTGGGCTCTGGCGATCCTTCCGCCTCAGCCTTCCAAGTAGTTGGAACTACAGGCGTGCACTACCACGCCCAGCTAATTTTTTGATTTATTGTAGAGATGAGGTCTTGCCAAGTTGCCCAGGCGGGTCTCAAACCCGCAGGCTCAGGCAGTCCACTCACCTCGGGCTCCCAAAGTGTGGAATTACAGGCTGAGCCACCAAACTCGGCCTACCATGCCCTTTTTAAAAGCACTGAGCATTTTTTAAAAAGTAAAATACTTTATGTCACATATATTTGGTAGTGAGCCAAGGGAGAAGCAGGCATGCCCTTGGAATTTGCTCTTTTTAAAAGCTGCACAATAATTTCTTCAGACTTCTGCTTTCATTTTTTAGCATTACTTTTTACATAGTAAAATGTGTGAACTCGCAAGTGATTATTTTGAAATTATCTTAGCCATATATTTGAATAACCCTGATAATATATATAAAGCTAGTTTTTTGCTGGTACTTAACAAAGGCTCTTTTTTTTTTTTTTTGAGTTGGAGTCTCACTCTGTCGCCCAGGCTGGAGTGCAGTGTCACACTCATGGCCTCCCCAGCGTCGATCTCCTGGGCACCAGCGATCCTTCCGCCTCAGCCTTCCAAGTAGCCACACCTGGCTAATTTTTGATTTATTGTAGAGACAAGGTCTCACCAAGTTGTCTCAAACCCGTGGGCTCAAGCAATCCACTCGCCTCGGCCTCCCAAAGTGCTGGGATTACAGGCTGAGTCACTGAGCCCAACCAAAGCCTCTTTTTTAAAAAACATGTTTGATCATGTTCTTTTTTTAGATTTTTTTTTTTTTGAGTCATTGTCTATCGCTCAGGCTACAGTGCAGTGGCACACTCACAGCCACCACAGCCTCAACCTGTTGGTCTCAGGCGATCCTTCCACCTCAGCCTCCCAAGTAGCTGGAACCACACTCAGCTAGTTTTTTTGATTTATGGTAAAGATGAGGTCTCACAAAGTTGCTGAGGCTGATCTCAACGCCCTAGGCTCAGGCAGTCCTCTTACCTTGGCCTCCCAAGGTGACATACTAGGATTACAGGTGTGAGCCACCATAGCTGGCTTAGAATTAATAAGCAGAGGAGTGACATTAACAATACAAACAAAGATGTTTAAAAAACAATCAGACTCAGTGTTACAAGAATGTGATGAACCTGACCCACTTATACCTCAGCAGTGAAAGTATAATTTATGCACACCTCTTAGAAACAATTTAATGCAGTGAGTGTTTGAGGGCAACTGTGTGGCATGCAGTCTAAAGTCGGTCCCTACTGTTACTCTCCAGTAATGTGCTTTTTTTCAGATCTTACAATATTTACTTATTTGACTTACTCCCCTTTATTGAATAGACTACAAGGGCAGGGGATAGACTACACGTCTTGAATAGACTGCAAGGATGGGGCATATTTGTTTTGTTCACCATTAAATAGCAAACACCTGATAGAGTACCTGTCATGTAGTTGCTCAGTAGATGTAAGGTGGGTGCGTGAATAAGTGAATGTGCAGATATTGAGGATAGATTTAAAGTCATCCAACCAGATCCTGGTGGTTAAGGGAGGTTTTCTGAAATAAAGTATGAGCTGAGTCTTTTAAAAGTGAGTAAGGGTTATAAGGGAAAAATGAAAGCTCTTCCACAAAGAAAACAAGCAGCATATGAGAAGGTGAAAGATGGCCAGGCGTTAGGCTATGGACATGGACAGTGAGAGAGAAAAGTATAAGACAGGGACAGACGTCCCACGCTAAGGCATTTGAATTGTGTCCTGTGCAATGTGGGAACCAGTAGTGAAGGTTAATAAAATAAATAACAGGATCTATGTATATTTGAAAAAAGCTCTTGTTGGCATTAGTCCAGAGAACACACTAGGCTATAGGGAGGGAGAAAGTTGGAAGACTGTGTTGTTGTAATTGAAGAATAGTAATGGTTCTTTAGAGGGATCTAGGTTAGTGGGGGGAAAGAAATAATGGCCCAGAATTAAAGCAATAAGAGTAGGGTGGGCTCATTGATAGAGAAGAGAAAAAGTAGTTATGTGGTTGGTAGGGGAAATGAAGTATCGCTTCTGGGCTTCTCATTTGGGGTATTGGGTAAGTGATGGTGTTATTCATTGAGAACATAGGAGGAATGCGGTGAGAGTGAGAATAAAGTTCATTTTAAGTGTTCGTTTCCTTTAACCATTTCTACTTTTGGATTCTGGCTGTAAATGCTATATTGGTTATTTATAATCAATTCGCTGAATAATAGGTTACTCTAAAACTTAGCAACTTAAAACAAACATTTATTGTCTTACATTTTCTGTGAGTCAGGAGTCCAGGTATAACTCAGTTAGATCTCTCTGACTCAGTCAGGGTCCCTCATGAAATTGCAGTTAAGCTGTAGGCTAGGGTTGCAGTCATCCAACGTCTTGATTGGGACCAGAGCATCTGCTTCTAAGAAAGTTCAGTCACGGTGTTGGTGGGACCTGTTTCTCGCTGGTTGTTAGCAGGAAGCCTCAGGTCCTTACCACATGTACCTCTCCAGGGGTCTGCATGGGTGTCCTCACAGCATGGCACCTGGCTTATCAGAGCAAGCAGTCAGAGCAAGGAGGAAACCACAGTGTCTTGTATGACTTGGTCTGGGAAGTCAAACACTGTCACTTCTGCCATGTTTCTCCTTATTAGAAGGAAGTCACTCAGTCCATTCAAGCGGTACCTTTTGAAGGAAGTATGGAGAGAATTTGTGAGCATATTTTTAAATCTCCACATATGCCATATACAGGTTTAGGGGAGATTTTCTTTTTAACGTTTGTATTACCAGCATACTAACGGGCAGTTTGTAAAAATATTACGAAGATGTTTGCTATGCATTAGTGGTATTTGGTACCTTTTATTCAAGAGTTAAGGTATTTGATATCAAAATGTATTGAGTTTGTTGAAATATAGACATCAATGGAATAGGACCATGTGCAGTGGCTCACGCTGGTAATTTCAGCAGGCAGGAGGGTTGCCTGAGCCTGAGTTCAAGACCAACCTGGGCAACATAGCAAGACCTGTCTCTACAAAAAAAATTTTGTTTTAATTAGTCGGGTGTGGTGGTGTACTCCTGTCCTAGCTACTTGGGAAACTGAGGTGGGAGAATTGCTTGAGCGAGGAGTTGGAAGCTGCAGTGAGCTGTGATCATTTTACTGCCCTCTAGCCCAAATGATACAGCAAGACCCTGTCTCTATTTTGAAAATTAATAAGAAAAATAAAGGGGATGAAATTCAGTGATTCTTCCACTGTTGCCATGTTTCCTTGGCTAATGCCCAGCCTACTTGCTGAGGTATAAGACACAGTTACAAGGCATCTACCTGGGATTTGGCCCTGACCTGCCACCCAAAGCCTACTGAACAAGTTGAAACCCAAACCTGTGTTTCTGAGATAGTCCCCTAGATTATCTCATCAAACACAGAGATGCAAGCAGTCAGGGGTTCGCCTTGGCAGATGTGTTTGTTTTCAATACACGAGCCGTAACCTGCTTAATCCAGTCGGGGAGAAAACCTGAGTGTGAATTGATTCCTGTTTTGAAAGTGAAGAACCCTCAGGATTCTGTGATTAGTGGGTTGAATGTCTCCTTCCCTTTTCTTCAGAATTTGTTTCTTGTGGGGATGGGGAGAAGGAATATTTTCTCTGCTCCCGGCCCTAGGATTTGCTTATCTAGAGGAGAGTACATAAACGTTAGTCCTGAAGAGTCGCACACCAGAAGGGCAAAGCCACACCGATGCCATGTGTCTCCAGCCCCTTTCAAGCACTACATCGGTGCAACATCTGCCCCAGCCAGGCTTTGCCATTGAACAGTTTAACCATTCTTGTCCCTACCTGCATGCTTTTCCACACAAAGCTACTTCTGCTCAGAGTTGGGATTACCTGTCCAAACCTCTACTGAATCGGTGATACACTTTTGAGCATCTATTGGATATAATGCATTGTTCAGTCTAGGGATTTAAAGATAAATAAGATTGACTTCTACCTTATGGGTATGTTCTAATCTAGTTGTGGAGATAGTTAAGCACAATTAACTATAATAGGTGAGAATGTTCAAGTGTCACAATAGTGCAAAGGAGTAAGAAAATGGGATACTTGGAAATCAGAGAAAGACCTGGTAGAAATGACCTCTAGGCTGTGTTTGAAAAACAAGTAGCCGGGCACAGTGGCTCATACCTGTCTATAGTCCCAGCACTTTGAGAGGCAGGGGCAAGAGGATTGTCTGAGATCAGCCTGGGCAATTTGGCAAGAATTAGTCTCTACAATAAATCAAGAAAAATTAGCTGGGCGTGGTGGTGCTGGAACTTGTAGTTCCAGCTACTTGAGAGGCTAAGGTTGATGCTGTGGTGGCTGTGAGCATGCCACTGCACTCCATCCTGGGTGACAGAGTGAGACTCCGACAAAAAAATAAAAGAAAATTACTGATGCCAAGACGATTAGGGAAAATACAAGATGAACCTGGAATATCATAGTTCACGAAAAAGTAAACAAATGCTCAAGAAATGAGGGCAGGCATATCAAAAACAAGCAAACAAGAAAACCCACACACAAGAGCTAGCGTAAAGGAGTTTCCAGGTCTGGGAAATGTGAGCATCAAATGATGATAGTAACAGTTTGTAATCCCCTGAGCAAAATGGGAATCCACAAACCCATACTGACATAAATGGATAAACAAATGGATGAAGGAAACATTCTGTTCTACAATAGAATGCCAACCAAAAAATGGAATGGAATGATGGAGCCAGAAAAATTCACCATCTTGCAGTCACTACAGTAATGAATATTTAGCTGAGAATCATCAATGGATGCTAAATATGATGAGTAAAAATTTGATTATCCGTAGGAATATTTACATAGTCTTAAAAACTTTAAGTCTCCCAACAAATTATTACTTGTTTTTTATTATGTGTATATACCTGTTAATTTACTTAGTGCTTAATAAACATGGCAGAAACTTGTAACCCAATGATATAAATTAATATTGACCAGTGATGAGATAACACCAAGAAGAGCACTTGGTATTCCGCCAAGTATAGCATGAACAAAAAGCACAGGCAACTATCAGAGAAACCCAAACTGAGGGACAGTATGTAACATCAAATCCCCTGTTTCTCACTGTAGGAACTGTTGCAGGTTAGAGAAGACTAACCATGTGGCTCATGACCCTGCTTTGGATCCTAGTCCTGTAAAAGACATTATTGGAACAATTGGCCCAACTTGAGTAGCATTCATGGACTAGTTTTAGTGGTGACGTATCAAGATTAATTTCCTGATTTTGATATGGTGTTTTCAGAGCATGTCCCATACTGAGAAAAAAAACACTGAAGTATAAGGTGGTAATGGGGCATCATTTCTGCAACTCATTCTCAAACTGGAGAGTTTGGGCAGATAAATGTTAACGGGAAGTCTTGATGGAAGGGGTATAGGAGTTCTATGGAGTATTTCTGCAACATAAATTTAAGGTTATTTCAGATTAAAAGGTGTTTTTTAAATGGTATTGTTCGCCTGGCACAGTGGCTCATGCCTGTAGTCCCCGCGCTTTGGGAGGCCAAGGTGAGAGGACTGTCTGAGCCCACGAGTTCGAGACCAGCCTGGACAACTTGGTGAGACCTTGTCTCTACAATACATCAAAAAATTAGCTGGGCCTGGTGGTTGCTGCCTATAGTTCCAGCTACTTGAAAGGCTGAGGCAGAAGGATTGCCTGAGCCCAGCAGGTCAAAGCTGCCATGACTGTGAGCATGCCATTGCACTCCAGCCTGGGCGACAGAGTGACCCCGACTCAAAAATAAATAAATACATACATAAATGGTATTGTTCACAGTGTCAGAAATATAAAGAAGTCAAGCAAGGAGGATGAAGACTAAGAAAAAAAGACTGGTCAACAGTGAACAGACAGAGTGGGAGATGGGGGCAGTTAAAGCAAGCTGAGAATTGAATGCCAGATAAGGTGAGGGGAGGAGAGGTCATTCTGGGAAGTTTGTTGAATGGAAGAAAAATCTAAGAGAAGGGATTTGCTTTTATTTTCAGAATGCTGTGAACTTTCTATATTCACAGATTGAGGGACGTATACCTGTACACTGCTGCAATACAGAGATACAAATTGAAGGGACTGTAGTTGGTGGAGAACCAGTTGGAGACCTGGAGGAAAGGCTATGAGATGGAGATGGAAAGTAAGATCAAGACCTCAGTGTAAAGGTTGAGCTTGGAAAGAGCCTCCCACTCCCTCACCAACACAACCCCCTCCCCCAAAAAAACAAAACACCATCCATTCGATTCTTTGTTGTGTAGCTGCCATGAAATTTCGGTGAAACTGACCCTACTTCTAGCTCCAGAAGTGGACCTTGGCAGTTCTATTCTCCCTTACTGCTGTGGTTTGCATAGTAACCCAGATCTAAACTGGTTTGTTCATCTTAGACCTGGAGAATGCTTTAAGGATTGTGTCCAGTGCACATCCAGTACACATCTTGGAACTCTTATTAGATGAAGCACCCTTATTTATGAGATGAAGCACTTTCCCTGAGCACCACAGTGCTGGTGCTGCTGCCCACCATAATATGAATAGGACAGATGCCACCCTGAAGACACAGTCTGTCCTCTAGGAGCAAGAGGTGTCAGAAGGGAGCTGGGCATCGAAGAAAAGAAAAATCTATACTGTGAAAGAAGCAGCAAGAAGGAAATGAGGAATCGGGATTGGAGTCCTGATTGAACCATACTAAAGCTTTTCCTACTCCTGGGCTTTGGGGTTCCTTTGACCCTCTTTTATTATATGCCAATTTGAGGAGGATTTTTTGTTACTTGTGACTGGAAACATCCTAACTGATAAAGGATGAAAGAGTTGTCGTCTCTGAACCAACAGCCCAGAGAGGCATAAAGACAAAAGTGTTGAATGAAATGGGGAAATCAGGGATTCCTGTTTTTCAGGTCCAGGATACAAAACTGCTCTCACAACACAACCCCCAAAAGTTGTCTCCTCTAAATTTCTGCTGTGCCTATTCAAATATCACATATTCTGTCAGACGTTGTATCACATTATTCTCTTTCAAGTACTTTGTATACACTCCTAAACAGATTGGAAGTCCCTCAAGGGCAATGGTTATGTCTTTATACAACTGTGTATCTATAACCTAAGACCAAGCATAGGGCTAGGCAAACTAGATGTTCAATCAACCTGTATTCAATTGCGGGGATATCTAGGGGACCCAATCTCAAACCAGGCAAAGTGGGAATCAAAGGGAGGTCCACACTACCTATATGATGACCACTTGTGTACCTAACCCTGAATTGTACTCCACATCTTTAAAATAAAAAATTGTGCTGATATCTAAGAACTCCCCATAAATCAGCATGTAACTAGGTTCTCTCCACCTCAATTTCAGACTTCCCTCTTCACAGGGGCAACTCGATAGCATGCACACGCACACGTACACACACACTCACATAAGCATGCAACTTGTGTTTATCAAAGACTACATTAGCCACTTTTTCCTTCAATTTGGATATTTGTATTACATCAGTTTACTTGAGGAAAGCTCTGTGTTTTGATATGTTTTTACAGTACTGTCTAACTCATTTAGCACTACTTGATTGCATTTCGCAGCAACAAAAGAACAAATCCAGGTTAGATTTAGCAATGTGGAAGATACCATATCTCGAAACCTCTTTAAAACATTCTGTCAGCCAGCCAAAGCTTGTCTAGACCTGAATATGTAGACTGTGATTCTTCCCAGGGCGACAACATCAACAAAAAGCTTATCTCTTATCCGAGGGTACAATCAGCAGTGTGCTGGGAAGATGCCAGCTATTCCGTACACCCCACCATTGATAGGTAATGTTCTCCAATGCCAAGGAAATATGCATCATCTGGTTTTGGGAACTGGTCTCGCAACAGTCACCTGCCCAACGTAAGCTGCCGAAACAAAACTCTAAGGTTTTCTGGGTTAACCTGTTGGGTGGAACTCCAAGTAGATAAAGAGAGGATTCTGTCCAGGAATGTTCTCACTGACCACATGATCCTTTCTGAGACGATATTTACACTTGTCCCTGAAGTTCAACTGGACATCAGAAATGGATCCAGGATGAATGCTCAAGACCCTTTTGTTTAATTGAATGAATGAGTTAACATTTTTATACAGTTAGGCAAGCATACGCTTTATGTCTAGTCTGTATTTTAAGGCCTTTGTGTTTTAACTATTTAGCCATGGGTTCCAACAATATGAATACAGCAGTTTTACTATTGTGAAAAATAAATAATTGAACACATTTGCTCTCTGCCCTACCAAAAATGATGCAAATTACAATTCTCAAATGCCACAATGGGCAGCTGGAAATAGTTTCTGTCTAGAACCAACCTGCAGTCTCACAGAGTTGCACAATGAGTTTTCTTTTGAGTTCAGAAAGTGGGCTGGGAGAGACTGAAATCACAGCGTGGCAGGCTTGGATATCTCTGTGTATGTGTGCGTGTTGGGCAGCTAATAAAGTGGTAGGCCAGTCCCTAATTCGGTTTGGCTTTTTTTAATGCTACACTCTAGTGCCTGAAAACTTTTACTCTAAGGAGCAGGACTCTGTAACTTAGTAAGTGCCTAAGGCCAGAATGTCATTTTCCATACTAGGGAGTGCTGAATGTGCTGTCAGCCAAGTTTCTGCCTCCCAGGAACCCAGTGCTCGAATTAATTCACATCCAGCAGTGGGGGAGTCTTCAGAATGTTAAAGAGTGTCACTGCAGCTCTGTAAGGAAGCACAGTATGAGAGGCTGAGGCTTGGAAGTAGCCAGCCCAGAGTTGGGATTTCTTGGAAAAGGCAGTTGGGGAATGGGAGGGAGAAATGCACTGAGACAGAGAGTCCCAATGCCACCATTGCTAAGTCCATCTCTTCCTCAAACCTCGGTCTTTTTATCTGTAAAACCTGAATGTGAATGCCTTTTCAACATATCCTACAGGCTGTAGTAGCCTCCAGTAAATAATGGACATAAGTTTTCTAAAAAGGCAAGTAGGCTGGGCGTGGTGGCTCATGCCGGTAATCCTCGCACTTTGGGAGGCTGAGGTGGGAGGGTTGCTTGAAGTCAGGAGTTTGAAACCAGCCTGGGCAATATAGCAAGATCCCCATCTCTTAAATTATAATAATAATAAAATAGAAGCAGGTCATTGTATAAATGTGAAGTATTGTCAGCAAATCAATGACAAGTCATGGAAGCTAAAACTTGAAAGGAGTTTGCCGGCATGGAGAGAAATTTCAAGCTGAGGGGCAAAGTGTGGTGAGTGTTGCAGAGGTGCAGACACACAGAGCAAGTTGGAATGGAAAGTCATCCAGTGAGGCCAAGTCCTGGCCAGTGAAGGGACTGCTCGGAACCTAGGAAAGTGTGCTGGGGAAAACTTGTGAATAAAAAGTTTTGAGTTCTTTGATAAAACACTGTGGATGTTATCTTAAGACGAGGAGTGGTCAAAAGCTTTTTGATGGGGGATGAGAGTTAGGACAGGCAACACAGTTTATAATGGAAAGTATGCCTATTCCAGGTAGGGTAGGTTAGGGGGAAGGATGGAAACTGGGGAAGGCTAAAGGGAGAAAAGTCAGGAGAGGCTATTTTTCACCCTAAACCTATAAGGTACAGTGATTGACCCTCCTTGGAAAGCTTTTCCACCTCCTCTCTGGGTGCCAAATATGTCTGCCATGGCTGTGGGGATGTGGCCTGGCCCATGTGATGGAAGGTGCACACCTGAACTCTTCTGGGGTTGGACAAGCATGTCATAGGGTGGGAAGTCCCGCAGTTGCTCCGCACACACGGTGGGCCAGATGCCTCTCCTTCTAGGACCCAAAGCTAAACAAAGCTGGTTCCTTTCCAAAAGTTCTCCTTGGAGATTTAAATCCCAATTGTATCACTTGGATTGGGCGCTGAATCTGGAAAAAAGATTGGTGACCTCCCAAGTACGCTGCTTAAAACACAGCAATGAACTCTTTAAATGCCACTTGTACCTAATTGGTCTTTCTCCTAACCTTTTAAAACTTGGACTCTGGGGTATAGGAAAGAAAAAGAAAGCCAAATGCCCAAACTAAAACCCAAATCATCCTCCCTGAGAGGCTTGAGGGTTAGAGGAAATCATGACGTGAACTTTGCTCCAGAACGTCTTAATGTTTGTGTTATATTTATGTGAATGCTTAAATATTTAGAATAGATGCTGCGGCTGGGCTCAGTGGTGTGTGCCTTTGTTCCCAGCTACTCAGGAGGCTAAGGCAGGAAGATCATTTGAGCCAGGAATACAAGACCAGCCTGGGCAATATAAAGGGATCCCATCTCTAGTAAAAATTGAGGGGAAAATGGAGAGAAAGAAGATGCTGCAAACGTGAAAGAAAATTGGAGCCGGGCACAGTGGCTCACGCCTGTCATCCCAGCACTTTGGGAAGCCAAGGCAAGAGGATTATCTGAGCCCAGGGGTTCGAGACCAGCCTGAGCAACATGGCAAGACCTTGTCTCTACAATAAATCAAAAAATTAGGCATGCTGGCACACGCCTGTGGTTCCAGCTACTTGGAGGGCTGAGGTGGCAGTGCACTTCAACCTGGGTAACAGTGAGAATCTGACTAAAAATAAAAATAAAAAATCTCCAAGTTAACATGTTTGTATTGATTTCCTATTTCTATGACCGGTGTGTGGGCAAGAGGAACTTGGGAGAGGCCTATCACACAGGGCTTGGGCTTCTGCCGAATGATTCTGAGGAGAGACAGGAGAAGCCGGGTTCAGCTCTGTGTTGGTGCTATTATGGAGTGGGGCAACTGAACACTGGAAATTTCTCTGTCATCTTGGCTCTGGAGCTCACAGGAACAAAGGGCGTCACTGGTCAAAGGGCAGTCATCACTCAAAAGGAGAGAAGAGGCAGGATGCGGTGGCTCAAGCCTATAATCCCAGCACTTTGGGAGGCTGAGGTAAAAGGATTTCCTGAGCCCAGGGGTTCAGGACCAGCCTGAGCAACTTGGTGAGACCTCATCTCTACAATAAATCAAAAAATTATTTGGGCGTGGTAGCGAGTGCCTGTAGTTCTAGCTTTTTAGAAGGCTGTGGTAGAAGAATCACCAGAGCCCAGCAAGTTGAGGCTGTGGTGGCTGTGAGCGTGCCCCTGTACTCCAGCCTAGGCAACAGAGGGAGACTTCAGCTGAAAAAAAAAAGAAAGAAAATTGGGCTTAACCAGTCATAACAAAATAGTATGCAGATCTGTGTTGCCAGCCTCATCCTCTACCCCAGTTCCTTTCAGTTTGATGTAAGGATGTAAGGTCTTCATGTAGTTTTTTAAACAATACAAGACAAATAATCTTATTATGTATGCAATTAGCAGACTAATTTATTAAAAGACTAACAGAAACAATGTTGACTTTTTTTTTTTTTTTGAGTGGGAATCTCACTGTAACCCAGGCTGGAGTGCGGTGGCATGCCCATGGCCACCACAGCCTCAATCTGCTGGGCTCAGGCAATACTCCCACCTCAGCCTTCCAAGTAGCTGGAACCACAGGTGCACGCCACCATACCTGGCTATTTTTTCTTGATTTATTGTAGAGATAAGGTTTCACTATGTTGCCCAGGCTGGTCTCGAACCCCTAGGCTCAGGCAATCCTCTCGCCTCCACCTCTCAAAGTGGTGGTATGTCAGGGGTGAGCCACCACGCCTGGCTGGTGTCATGTATCTTTAACCCCGGCTGGTCAGAATCCTCTTCTGTACTGTCCTTTGCCCTGTTAGTCACTAGCCTTGGCTCAGAATGACGGTTAATTGTTCCTCAGAACTACTCTCAAGTGACCAGGGTTTGCCTTCAGCTTTGAGGGAAATACTTGAGTAGAGAATTTCCAAAATTATTTTCACAATAGTGGCATTAATGAAATAAATGTATATCTTCTCTAGTGACTAGTCTTCTTTATCTGTTTTTATACTGTATGATTTGTTTAAAGAGAAAGTCATACCTCTCTACTATGGCCACTTCCTGCTGTTAGAGAATGCGCTAGCGTATGTGGCATTTCCTCTTTTATGGTTGTGCAATGACTTCAAATAACTCTGAGTAACTTTTAATGCACTGGCCAAGATGGAATGGCTTGCTTCCTTTTTCTAATGGTTAACTGCCCCTTGACAGAATTAGTCATTTTGATTGTGTTCCCCTAGCACTTTGATTTCATTTCTGATACATTTGTGGAATTATAATTACATATTTACTTCCACTAGTCCTTAAGGAGGAGTTCAGATTTTTTCCTATTTGTGAATGGGCTGTGTTGCCCCACCTAGTCTGGTATTTAATGAGTATCCAATGTTTGCTAAATTGAGTGATGTTTGTCTTGAGAGTTCCTTGATTGTTATGGTCAGGTAGATTCCGGCAGCTCTTTCAGGGGCACTAATGGTCAAATCAGCTAGGCTAGGCTTCTGTCTATACTAGGATCAGCATTTATTTTTTAAAACCAATTTCATAGAAAAATATTTGTAAAACACTTGATAAACAGAAAAGTTCATGTAGTTGATAATAATGTAGTGGATAGAGGGACTCCTCCTAAAAATATTTCTGAGTTAGGAGTATTGTGAGCTAGCTTTTTTCGTTCTTTTACATTCCTAAGTCTTTCCTTAGGTGCCTTCCTTTTAAGCTGTGACAAAACCTGACAACTGGAGGGTTTTTTTTCTTCCCCACCCTAGTTGCTATAGCTGGTGAATCATAGAAACTGGAGAGGGAAAGACCAGTGAAATCACCGGTTCATCTCCAAATTAAGGAGTGGAGCACAGGAATTTGGGGAAGACTAACCTCTCATTTCAAAAGCGAAAAGATTGCTTTTGTTTGTTTGTTTGTTTGTTTGTTTACAACTAGGGCTGATTAGAATAGCTCACCCATCTGTCTGCGTCTACCAATTCTGAGACCCACCCTATTAGAAAGCAATCAGACCTTCTTATCAATGGTCCTAGGAAAACCAGATGCTAAATCATTAAGGCGTTGAACTCACATTCTACTGCCTAAGTAATAAAGCTGGATTGCAAATCTTTCAGGGATTGTTTTAACTGAGTTTTACAGAATTTAAGACTCTGCTCTAACAGAATCTTAAACATTTAAGAGCGAGCAAGAAACTTACAGTTGATCTGGGCCCCACTGTCCAGTTTCCAGATACTGAGAAACTAAGACTGACTGGGCGCAGTGGCTCACACCTATAATTTCAGCACTTTGGGAGGCCAAGGAGAAAGGATTACCTGAGCCTGTGGGTTCGAGAACAACATGGGCAACTTGGTGAGACCTCATCTCTTAAACAAACAAACAAACAAAAAATTAAGATTGAATGTGAAGAGGTGACAGGTATGTGCTGGTCAGGAGTGAACCCCACCCCGACCCCATCTACCTCCCTCTGTGTCAGTCTCAGGACTCCCCCTCACAACACTCTCCCCCCACCATGGTCTTCTTCCTCTCTTCCCCTTCTTGTCCTCTTTTTTGTGTTGTCTGAAGAAATGGCAGAGGCCATTTAGTATCCATGCCAGCTATTCACTCCAGCCTAGCCTGAACCTCCAGACATCCTGGTCACAGAGGCAAGCGTTTGCCACCCAGTCCCACCTGTAGCCTGTCCACCACCCTTGTCGCTTCTTGCCCATTTGTACCTGTGCCCTTCCAGCTATGAGCCCCACCTTCCTTTCCTGTTTAGATTCTGCCATTATTATCCTTTAGACTTTTTGGCAGAGCATAGTGTCCTTGGCTCCCCCTTTGGTGTCTAGCTTAGCTTCTCATGGTTTCCAAAGCATCCCTGTACCAGGTCTGGCCTCTTGGGATATAAAACTGGGCTCCATTTTGCTTACTCTTTGCCATCACTCCCTGAAGGGTGGGAGGAACATATTCACTCTACTGCTGGGAGGATAGCTTCAGTGCGTATCCCCGTATCTAGTTACCTGAGGGTGCTATCATTGGTGCCCGTGATTCGAAATCTAAATTCCTTTTCCACGTTAGGGATATTTAACAATTGCCTGTTGTCATTATTATTATTATTATTATTTGAGTTGGAGTCTCACTCTGTCTCCCAGACTGGAGTGCAGTGGCTGCTCCCGGCCACCGCAGCCTCGACCTGCTGGGCTGCGGTGATCCTTCCGCCTCAGCCTTCCATAGTAGCTGGAATTACAGGCATGCGCTACCACGCCTGGCTGATTTTTTTGATTTATTGTAGAGATGAGGTCTCACTGCTCAGGCAGGTCTTGAACCTGCGGGCTCAGGCAATCCACTCACCTCAGCCTCCCAAAGGCATGGGATTACAGGCTGAGCCACCAAGCCTGGCTGTTATCATTATTTTAATAATATTCTACACAGCTTCATTTTTCTTTAATTTAATCACAGCTGTATGTGTCAATAATCAAGGGCCTGAAAATATGGTGGGGTTCCACAGCCCTAGGAGTCTGAATGAAAGCAACCACTTTATGTGGCTATATTTAATTACTGAAGGGATGCCCTTCCTGATCTGGACAAAAAGGGAATGAAGAGATAGAGAAAGGCTAAAAGTATTTTATTTAAGTGATCTATTGATCGACTTGTAAAGATATATAGTTTATTTTATTATTCAAAGTACTTCCATTTGGAACCTTTCCAATGGATAGATACAGCTTGTTTCTGTTTAGCAACATCTATGTGCACGCACATGATTTTTTTTTTTATGAGTCGGAGTCTCACTCTGATGCCCATACTGGAGTGCAGTGGCTTTCTCACGGCCACCACAACCTCGATCTGCTTAGCTCAAGCAATTCTTCCACCTCAGCCTTCCAAGTAGCTGGAACTACAGGCATGCGCTATCATGCCAGGCTTGTTTTTTTATTTGTTGTAGAGATGAGGTCTTGCCATGTTGCTTAGACTAGTCTTGAACCTCAGAGCTCAGGCAAGCCTCTCGCCTCAGCCTCCCAAAGTGTTAGGATTACAGGCTTGAGCCACCGCGCCCGGTTCATGCACATGATTAATGTACCTAATCTATTACACTTACACACTAAGCGTCAAGTTTTAGACTAAAAGAAAATGTGATGATTTTCTAATCAAGCCCCCTACTTTCCAGATGAGGAAGAGAACCAGAGGCTTAGGTGATGTGTCCAAGTACACCCATTTTGTATGGGAGCAGGCCCAGAAGCCGTGCCTCCTGAATGCTGTGGTTATTAACAGAGCGCCTAGCAGGAGTGTCCGCTCCAACACAGGTCTCTCGACATGGAGAGTCTGGGTGAGGGGCTGGGGCTCCAAAGATGAACCGGGAACTCTTAGTCCAATGGTACAGCCTGACGCATAACCATGA
Organism: Carlito syrichta; assembly: GCF_000164805.1. Classification (NCBI taxonomy): domain Eukaryota; kingdom Metazoa; phylum Chordata; class Mammalia; order Primates; family Tarsiidae; genus Carlito; species Carlito syrichta. The sequence goes on from NW_007110807.1 coordinate 45,329, forward strand.
GATAAAAAATGCGATATAAGCCATACAAAGGTCACGTGAATAAAGAAGTGCGATCTACCCTTTCCGTAAACTTCCTGCCACAAGTTATCTTATGTATTATATAAATTTACTTAGCCAACCTTTTTTTTCTGCAAGTGTTGTCGGACTTATGTAAACGTTGGGCTTGTTGGGTTGTCATCTCATAGATTATAATTAGAAGAAACAGAATCAAATGAGATTGTACAATATTTGTGTTTTCTTTGTCAGCCAGAGGTGCTATAATGTCCAACTTTTCTCTATTTAGAGTTTTTTATTATTATATTTTCTTCAATATACATGAAAATATCATTAGAAAATTCAAGTTTTCCCCCAGAACTTAGCATAGGCTGTCACAATCTTGAATGTAAGAAGGCAGCCCTTCTTTTCACTAGCTATATATTCTTTTTCCTTTTCAACTTTTACTTTTTTTTTTGGAGTCAAGGTCTCACTATGTCTCTAAGGCTGAAGTGCTGTGGCATGATCACTGCTCACCACAGCCTCAACCTCCTGAGCTCAGGCAATCCTTCTACCTAAGCCTCCTTACCACCATGCCTGGCTTATAGATTGATTGATTGAAAAGATGAAGTCTTGCTATGTTGCCCAGGCTGGGCTCAAGCAATCCTCCCACCTTGGCCTCCCAAAGTGCTGGAATTACAGGTATGAGCCACTGTGCCCAGCCTGTTTTTTAAAGTCATAAAAATAATTTGTGTTCATTGTTAACAAAAATCAAATAATGAAAAGAAGTATATAAAATAAAAGGTGAAAACCAGGTTCAGTGGCTCACACCTGTAATACCAACAATGTAGGAGGCCGAGGTGGGAGAATTGCTTGAGCCCAGGAGTTCAAGACCAGCTTGGGCATCATAGCGAGACCTCGTCTTTACAAAAAAAAAAAAAAGAATTAGCCGGGCTCGGTGTCTCAGCCTGTAATCCCGTGCCCTTGGGAAGCTGAGGTGAGTGGATTGCCTGAGCCCGCGGGTTCAAGACCTGCCTGGGCAGCAAGATCTCATCTCTACAATAAAAAAAAAAATCATCCAGGTGTGGTAGTGCATGTCTGTAATTCCGGCTACTCGGAAGGCTGAGGTGGAAGGATCGCCGGAGCCCAGCAGGCGAGGCTGCGGTGGCCGGGAGCGGCCACTGCACTCTAGTCTAGGCGACCGAGTGAGACTCCAACTCAAAAAAAAAAAAAAAAAGAATTAGCTGGGTGTAGTGGTACATGCCTGTAGTACCAGCTACCTGGGAGGCTGAGATGGAAGGATTGTCTAAGGCCAGGAGGTCGAGGCTGCAGTACGCTCTGGTGGTGCCACTGCACTCCAGCCTGGGCAACAGAGTGAGACCTTAACTCAAAAAAGCAAAAACAAAAAAAAGCATACTCTCTCTGAAGCTACCAATGTGCAAATGCTTGCATGTACACATAAATAGAATCAAATAAGTCATATTATTCTGCTTGACTTTTTAAAAACTCAACCAACAGAATGTCTTCAAAGATGAAAAAAATTTTCAAAACACTCAAAATACATCTAGAGGACATTTAATAAAGACAAAACATTCAAAATGCAGCTGTCTTTTTGTGTTTTTACACTCACTAAAAACGTCTTAGTTTATGAAAACTACTGTTCTATTTTGAATAGACTTCATGGTTAAGAAATATTTACTATATTGCAGAATGAGGGTTTTTTAAAATTGATAACATACTTAGCACTAAATATTTGTATGAATTTTGTTCAAAATTAGGTAGAAAATGCTGCTTGAAGAAATATCCGAGGCTGATAGAGTTTGACATATTCATCCTTGACATGCCAACCTGTACGTGTAGCAAAATGTGCTGAGTTAAGAACTAAGATACTCATAGCTCAGGTCACATCTCAATATTCCAGCAAGCTGATATGAGAACGATCTTGACAGAGTGGGTATTTGTAGTGAAATCAGTTTTCCTAATGTCTTCTAGACTGGAGTGGTAGCTTGGTATTCCAACAAGACACGGGCTTATGCCTTCATGCTGTTCGTTCTTTCATCTAACCATGCACTTTGGAAATCAGTCTATGGCAGAATGTAGTGATCTATCCCATTCTTTTCAGCAGCTTCCTTCCATTGTACAGATATTCCATAATGAGTGTAATGTGGCCTCACTGATGGGCACTTAGGGTGTTTCAGTATTAACGTGCAAATGGAAACATCCTTATACACATATTGTTGTGGTCACATAGGGCTCTCTTCAGGAGAGCTTTCTTGAGGCAACATCGCTGAAGCAGAAGGCATGAGCATTTTAAATATTGACAGATCCTGCCAAATTGCCCCCTCACCAATTAAGTATGAGAATGCCCACATTTCCCATTTCCTCCACACTGGGCACCATCAGCCTTTTAATTTTTGCCAGGCGAGTTTTAAGTACAAATAAAGGCAAGATAATGCATTTATGGAGAGAAGTTCGATGGTAACAGGCACCAGATAAGACAGTGTCAACACAAAAAATGTCTGTTTTCAGGTATCTCCTGCCTAGCTTCTGAGATCAACAAATTAAAAAATAATAAAAATTAAGGCCGGGCTTGGTGGCTCAGCCTGTAATCCCGCGCTTTGGGAGGCCAAGGTGAGTGAATTGCCTGAGCCCACGGGTTCGAGACCCGCCTGGGCAACTTGGCGAGACCTCATCTCTACAATAAATCAAAAAATTAGCCGGGCGTGGTAGTGCGTGCCTGTAGTTCAACTACTTGGAAGGCTGAGGCAGAAGGATCGCTGGAGCCCAGCAGGTTGAGGCTGCGGTGGCCAGGAGTGGCCACTGCACTCCAATCTGGGCAACTGAGTGAGACTCCAACTAAAAAAAAATAAAATTAAAAAAAAAAATGTGGCCAGGCACGATGGCTCAAGCCTGTAATCCCAGCATTTTGGGAGGCCAAGGCGAGAGGATTACCTAAGCTCAGGGGTTCTAGACCAGTCTGGGCAACTTGGTGAGACCTTGTCTCTACAATAAATCAAAAAATAGGCCAGGTGTGATGGCAAGCACCTGTAGTTCCAGCTACTTGGGAGGCTGAGGTGGAAGGATCGCCTGAGCCCAGCAGGTTGAGGCTGCAGTGACTATGAGCATGCCACTACACTCCAGCCTGGGCAGCAGAGTGAGACTCCAACTCAAACAAACAAACAAAAAAACGCACGGTGACATTTGCAAGAGGAGCAGCACATAAAAAATGCCAAGAGAAGCAGATTAGAGCCAAATCTGCCTGAAGGGTTTGAGAAAGGCTAAAAAGAGAAGATAATATTTGCTCTTGAGGCTTGAAGGATGAGGCCAGGTTCCCCACTGAGGAAAGCAAGAGAGGGCATTCCAGGAGGGAAGCAGGATAGTGAAAGCATGAAGACATTCATGAGCTTGGCTCATTCTAGCAGTGGCACATGGACCTGTGAAGGGGAAGGATGTAGGGAATGAGACCATCCAGGTAGGGCAGAACCCGCCTGGAGGAGTTTTTGGAGAGGTGTCAACTAATCAGAATGATGTCTTTGAAAGGTAATTCTGGCTGCCTTGTAGAGAATGTCTCGAGACCCAAAGTATCCATTACAGCTGAGAAAGAGACATTGGAGTCATTGCAGATATTTCCCTGAAAATATCTCCAAAACAAAATAGAAATTGTGGTTTGTCCACACCAAGAGGACTCTGTGTGGTTTGGATAATAACACCTGAATTCATTAAGGATTTATTGAGGTCTTCCTATGAGTTCAGCAGGGCTAGGTGCTTAAAAGACTCAAAAAGCCAATGGAATAACCATGCTTTTTCAGCACCTACAACATACCAGGCATTGTTTATACATTTTCTAATTATGACAAGTCCTGCAATATCACAGATGACAAAACTGAGGTTTTCAAAAGTTTCCTAATACATTAGTGTCATTCATCAGTAAATGAGAGCTTTCCCTACCCAACCTCTTTGTGTGTTTTGAGTTTCAATCTAGATTATTCAATGTGATATAATTGATTTTTATCGTTACTTAATTCGATGCTCAAATTATCTCAAAATTTACCAAAGAGCCCCTTCAAATTGGCTTTTGTGTCTTTTTGACATGTCCCCATCACCTGGTTGAGCACAAAGCTCACCTTGTATTTTCTCTGTCTCATGCCTGGAAACAGCCATTCCTTCAAGGATCCCTCGTTTCTTATACTAGGGAATAGTATTTAGAAACTAAACCTGAGTATTGAGTATAATGCCATTCTTATTCCCGACCTATTTTATCTCTCTGGAATTTGTTAAGAATATCTCCTTGTCTCTTCCCAGTGTTCTGAAATATTCATGATAGTATGCTTTGGGTTTGCTTGTTTTCCATTCATTGCAGTTTTCCCATCTAAAAGCACATGGCTTTCAGTTCTAGGAAATTCTCTTCAGTTATTTTTTAAATGTTTTTCTTCCCTCCATTTTTTCTATTATTTCTTTCTAGAACACCTATTATTTGGTGTGAGATTTTCCAGATAGCTCCTTTTCCTGTTCTGGCCATGTCTTCATGTATCAGACATTATCATACACCAACTGCATGTAACAGGCTCAAGGAGAGAGGGCTTCATGGTTACTGAGTGTCTAAACTATAAATGTAGCAGGCCTGGGGTCAACCTGTATTTCACTGAAGCCGTGGTAGTGTCTGAGAAATATGGTAGAATGGAAACAGCATAGAATTAAACGCAGAAAAATATATTTTAATGTCAGCTTTGCCACTTACTAGCTTAAGGGTCATGGTAGAGTGCCTGCAAAGATGGTTGCCAGCAATTCTTCCACCCATGTGACATATATCACTCCCATATGAAGAGGTGGAGTCTATTTTTCCTTCCCTTGAATTCGACTTGTGAGTTGCTTTGACCAATGGAACGCAGTGGAGTGCCACTCTTCCAGATCTGGGCCTGGCAGCTTCCTCTTTCACCTCTTGGAAGCCAGCAAAAAAAAAAGGAACGTGAACCTTGGAGTATGAAAATTAAACCTCAGCAAGATTTACATAAAACCCATAAAGTTTCTGAGAAAAACTGCATTGGATATGAATTTTGGAACATGGTGTGAACCTTAATAACATCTAGAAAAATCCACATTTTTTTTTTTGAGTCTGAGTCTCACTTGACCTGCTAGGCTCAGATGATCCTTCTGCCTCAATCTCCCAAGTACCTGGAACCACAGGTGTGCGCCACCACGCCCGGCTAATGTTTTGGTTTATTGTAGAGACGAGGTCTCACCAATTTGCTCAAGCTGGTCTCAAACTCCTGGACTCAGACAACCCTCTCGCCTTGGCCTCCCAAAGTGCTGGGATGACAGGCATGAGCCATCGCACCCAACTGAAAATTCACATGGTTTTTAAGTTACTTGTATGAATGAAAGTACTGCCAGCTTAAATACAGAAATAATTCAGAATGAAAAGAAGTTTTTAGACCTTTGAGTATCTACTGGCATGAAGCAGATTGAGAGAGCTGTTCAGCTAGAAATAGAAGTCATTCTTTTTTTTTTTTGAGTTGGAGTCTCACTCGGTCGCCCAGACTGGAGTACAGTGGACACTCCCGGCCACCACAGCCTCGACCTGCTGGGCTCCGGCGATCCCTCCGCCTCAGCCTTCCGAGTAGCCAGAATTACAGGCATGCGCTACCACGCCCGGCTGATTTTTTGATTTATTGTAGAGATGAGGTCCCGCTGCCCAAGCGGGTCTCAAACCCGCAGGCTCAGGCAATCCACTTACCTCAGCCTCCCAAAGGCGCGGGATTATAGGCTGAGCCACCGAGCCCGGCTAGAAGTCATTCTTTAGGAAAGGAAAAACATGTTAGAGAATGGAGACTGGAGGCTGGGGTAGGGGGATGGGAGTGGGGGGGTATAAAGCCCAAATCCGATCATGGATGAAAGCAAGCGTCCACGGTTGCCTTTTCACTGCACAGCCTGTGAGCTGAGAGTGCTGGCAGTTTCCGTGTTTGCTTCCGGAAAAGCCAGCTGCCATGACTTTCTTGGTGGAGAGAAAGCAGGACCTGGAGGGTGAGAGACCAAGGAGGAAAGACGCAGCCTGCTTTCTGTGATTTTAGCAAGCCTGGCTGAGGCACCAAACATATCTGTGAAGCCACTTTTGATCCTCCAACACCCCACTGACTTACTCAACTCCGCTGGGCCTGGAGTGAAGCCACCCTGCGCCCACTGGGTTCTGCCCAGATTGCAGAATTGTGAACAACTACATGGCTGTTTATGTTTTTATTTTTCATTTTTTGAGTTAGAATCTCACTCCGTCGCCCAGACTGGAGTGCAGTGGCACACTCACAGCCACCCCAGCGTCGACCTTCTGGGTTCAGGTGATTCTTTTGCTTCAGCCTTCCAAGTAGCCAGAACTACAGGTGCACACTGCCATGCCCGGCTAATTTTTTGATTTATTGTAGAGACATGGTCTCGCCAAGTTGCACAGGCTGTTCTCGAACCTGTGGGCTCAGGCAATCCCCTCACCTCGGCCTCCCGAAGTGATGGGATTACAGGCTTGAGCCACCATGCCCAGCCAAGCCATGACTTCTAAGAGCTTCATTTTTATGGTAACCTCAGTGCAAAGTTCTTTAGCATGAAGCAAAGCCTGGCTATTGCACAGATCTGTATCAATTTGGATTCGCTGGATGTTCAAGATAAGGAAATATTCTCTTGGATATTTGATGGCTTTTATGTATTCCATGATTTAATTAAATCTTATCTTTTGTAGAGGCCTACCACAGCACAGTTAGGAGGAAGAGGCCAAGTGTTGTGGCTCACACCTGTAATCCCAGTCCTTTGGGAGGTCAAGAAGGGGGGATCACTTGAGCCCAAGAGTTCAAGGCTGCAGTGAGCTATGATCACACCACTGCACTCCAGCCTGGACAACAGAGAGAGACCTTGTCTTAAAACAAACAAACAAACAAACAAAAAAAAGGAGTTAGGGGACTGTGGAATCAATCCTGAGAAGTAGAGAAGGGAGGCTGAATCTTGCCTACCATGCTGGGTGCCTGTGTTTCCCTTACATTCCAGTGTTCACACTGAGTAGGCAGATAAATAAACATTGTTTCTGCCTTTAAAGCTTTGTCTTAAACTGAGGACTATAAACGTAAATCAGAAACAGTTTCTGAAAAGAGAGACCCCAGGAAAATTAGAATAGACTTAGCTTTTTAGCACAGTCGTTTTGCCCTAGTATATAAGCCATTTTGCTTGAGTTTTTCTACTGGCACACTTTGCTAAGCAGCTTGCACAGCTTCCGTGTCCCTCTTTATAATCATTAGTAAGAAAAATCACCTTAGAAATCGGACATCCCCTTCAGCATGTCCAGTCCTCCTAACAATCTTTCTTCCAGGCATTCCTGTCAATACATTGCTGTCACCCCACCATGACCAACCTACAGCCCACCACCCGAGGTCGTGAGAGGCTGGTGCTTGGCAATGTCAAGATCTAAGACTTATGTGACTGCTTTCAACATCAAAGAATGCAGCCCTGAAATTCCTTTTGGCCCAAACCGCTCTGGGCTCCAAACACCCCTTGTCCCAAGGGCCTTAAAGATGCCCAGACCTCAGCCCTTCCCAGCCCCACTCGCCTGAGTGCCCGCCCCCTTTCCGTCTGTAAAAGGTGAATCACAAATTTACTTCTTTCTACTTCCTTCTTTGTTGCAATCTTGCATTATTCCCCGCGGCACCGGCCCACCTTGCCTCAGTTTACCCTTTCAGTATCCAAAATGTTGCTTTATTTTCTATTTGTCATTTTGGTAGGGCCCATCCTGTAAAACTCCCAGCGAAGGGCTGGGCAGGGTTGTTCAGAGCTCCCAGGGGCGGCGGACTTTGTCGCTAACTCGCTCTGTGAGCCCAACACTGGATGTCTGGGATCTTGTTACCGTTTGCTGATTCTCAGGATCGGAATGGGGCTCATCTGGAAAGCAAACACGGATGTTAAGGTCCATGGGAGGTTAACACATATGATCGTCGGGACCAGAGACAGCTGCGTGAAGTGAGTGTGCAAGGAGTTCAGGGGCGCAGTTCAGGGACGCAGTGGGGGGACTGGGGGACTCTTGGCGAAGCGTTCCTGTGCGTTTGAGGCCTGAATGAACGGTTGGCACCCCCGGGCACACAGATGCGTGTCTGCCCACATGTGGTCCAGGTGGCTGGTGGAGAAGAAGCAGCCACACGGAGCAAGGGAGCTAGCCCGCGAGGCGGCGGCGCAAAAAGGCGAGGGAGGACCTTCCTTGGTGGGAACTCCGGGGGTCCAGGGCACCGGCCCCGCCCAGCCCCGCCCGCCTGCGGCAGGCCGCGAGGGGGGAGGCC
>NW_007110807.1:54847-113197 GCF_000164805.1 Carlito syrichta
GACTTTCCTGAGACAGACACGCATTTGTGGAGCAGGAGGGCCGCTGTCGGGGCTCGTGGAGGTGGAGTTGGAGTAATTAACCCCCCCTTAAACCAAACCAAACCTCAGTTCACTGTCCCCTGTTTGGAGTATGTTGTGGAGTAGCGACTTCGGATTTCACACTATCAGGAGTCTCCACTCGGCTGAACACGTTTGCCCCAGGAAGGAAGGGTCTCATGATGCCGGGGACGGTTGTCCTGTGAACGCGCCATGAGGCGACAGTCAGGAAGGCGAGCTTCGGAGAAGGGCAGGGCCCTGGGCCCCTCCTGGTCGCTCTGGCCGAGGCCCCTGGCTGCAGTGGCGGGCTCGGGTTCCGCCAGCTGGGGTTGAGAGGGAGGAGGCCAGCACCGGTGTCCTTATCTCTGAAAGTGGTTTTAGGACGCCTGCCCCTACCGCCGCCCAAACAGGGCTGTTGGAGACTTCAGAAAACACGGCCATTCACAAATAAACGTGTAAGGTACACTGGAAACACCAAGTGCTGTGCAAAGGCACAGGGTCACCTCTGTAGTAAGAATGCCATTTTGAAGCTGTGGGTGTGGCAAGTCTGTGTGTAAAGGGGCCTCACGGGTGCATATGGAACCTTTACCAAGTACTGCAATCTCTCCGCGTCCCAGGGCTTGGGCCTCTGCCTGACTCTGCTGCTGGGTTCTGTTGACACGCATTGGGTTACGTGTTCCACTGAGACTATGTTCTAGCAGGGGCTTACGTTCTCAGGCTAGCCCACTATAATTCTTTTCAACAGGCGCTGCCTGCTTCTGGGGGAGGGGGAGGGGAAGGAGGGGGACGTGAGGGGAAATATGTGGGTAGGAGGAATCACCAAAATACCAAAATATTTTCTGGAACTTCTCTTAGTTTTAAGCTTGGCCTTGATTACATTCTTTTAATTGGAAAATTAGGCCTCTGCCCCTCTCAGCTTTCCTTTTTGCTTCGTTCTCTCACCTCCTTAGAGACCCTCTTGTCGGACGCATTGCAACAGCCGACCAGGCCCATCCAGTTCCCCTGCATTCCCCTCTTCTCTCCGCTTCAGTGTACTTAACATCCAATGAGAGCCTAGGAAATGCAATCAGTCCTCACATAAGTTAGGGATGGCTGGTGCTCCTGAAATCCTCAGCAACCCCTCAGAGTCCAGATATTTAAAACAATGCTGGGTGTGGTTGTGGCCCAGAGTCTCAGCGGCTCCCAGTCACTCTCCAGGCTGAAGCTGGAAGATGGCTTGAGCCCAGGAGTTAGGGGCCAGCCTGGGCAACTTAGCGGGACCTCATCTCCAAACAATTAATTAATTTTTATAAGTTAATTACTTTTAATTAAGTAAAAACAACAAAAGAAGCCTTGTTAACCTAAGTGTAGGTGTAATTTGTAGAATTCAAGGCTGTGGGATCAAGGAATGGTAACATTAAGGCAATGTGAAGAAAGATATTAGGTGAGAGCAGGGTTGGAGAGGTGTCCTTTGTGACCAAGGGTGTTAAGACATTCCTGCTTGGCAGTTTCTTCCCTTCTTCTGAATCTGTCAGTTGTCTAAAAGGCTCAAGGTTTTCTCCAGAAGTGTCCATCACATCTGCAACAGAAGGTTGTAACCATCTATGTACATTTGTTTGGTTGGAGGCTTATGATTTGGAGAGCGCCTGGATTTTGTAATTTCCCGCAGTGCTAAGTGGCCTGCTTGTGGTCAATGCCCAGAAAATATTGCTGATTCACTGGCTTTGATTAGGAGCTCAGTCTTGGACTGGAGTCTCATTATTTAATATCCTGTGTCTTTGAGCTATTAAAGTACAGTATTGATTGACATTAGGCTTGCCAGCATGGCCATTAGTTTCCTGGCAAATTTCTGACTTAAGTAGTTTTCCTGGCAGGGCAGACATTCTTCTATCATTGCTATTGATTTTGAAGGCTGGAGGCTCTTCCTCCATTATTGGGCCTAGATCTGGCACTAACGCAGTCTTGAGGCTGTTCTCGCTCTTGGCTTGTGTGGGGCTCGAAGCCAGCTGAGGAATTTTTCATTAAGGGAGAGTGGGTGTGTCACAAAAGGAGTCCCAGGCTTTAGTGGGCTGCCTTAAACATCCATTTGTTCCACAAAATATTAATCACCTCCTATGTTCTACTCATAGGTACTGGGGATATAGCAGTGAATAAAACAGACAAAAAAAAAAAAAAAAAACCTGCTCTTGATCTTAAACCTAGCAGAGATAGAAAGAAAAGAGACAAAATAAGTGAATTCTGTAGACAGTAGTTTAAACTTTTCATTTTCCCCAATTAATGTTAGTTTCCAAACATGGCTGGGGCTCATTTTCCCTTCATCCAGGTGTTCACAGACTTGAACATAGTCTACCTTGAAGGGAGTGTCGTTTAAGGTTTTTGGTGTCTTAACCAGCCTTCCAGTTTGATTAAATAGAAATGGAATGTTCCTCCTTTTTTGCACATGAGAATCCTCTTCCCTCATTTTCCCTAGTGCCACACCCTAGTCTAGTTGTAGGCCATACCAAAGGAAATTCCAGTACTTAAAAAAAATTCTAGCCGGATATGGTGAAGCGTAGCTGTAGTCCCTGTTCTTTGGGAGACTGAGGCCGAAGCATCACCGTAGCCCAGGAGGCTGAGGCTGCAGTGTGCCATGATCCTGCCACTGAATTCCAGCCTGGGTGACCTAGATTAAAAAAAAATTATTTTAAAAGGTCATATGGGTAGAGTTACTTAGAAAATTAAAAAAAAAAATCCACCCATTCACTAACTGGTATACATTTTCCTCTGCTGTTGCCAGAGGCTGTCCTCTTCTGCTTTGTTGAGGGGTCAGGTCAGCAGTTGGGGTACCACACTTGTGCTTCTGGGTGGTTCCACTGAGAATGCCTCCGAATCTCCCTTCTAGAGTATACCCTGAAGTGTTTAAGTCATCTGAACTCAGCCTTTTTTCTTCTCTTTTTTTTTGAGTTGAGAGTTTCACTCTGTCACCCAGGCTAGAGTGCAGTAGCGTGCTCACGGCCACCGCAGCCTTAACCTGCTGGGCTCAGGTGATCCTTCTGAGTAGTTGGAACTATGGCGCGCACCACCATGTTGGGCTAATTTTTTTTGATTTCTGGTAGAGACAAGGTTGCCTAGGCTGATCTTGAATCCCTGGGCTCAGGTAATCCTCTCACCTCGGCTTCCCAAAGTGCTGGGATGACAGGCACGAGCCACTGTGCCCAGCCTGAGCTCAGCCTTGTTAGAGTACAAGTCCTTAGCACTGAAATGGTCTGAGTTCGAATCCCAGGCTTGGTGTGGAAATTCCTGACTCCAGGGAGTGACTGTGACTGAATCCCTTTGTCTCTGTCCTTTGTCTCCTTGCCACACCCAGTCTGCATACTCAGAGTCCTGAGGCCTTTTGTACATCCTGCCTTCTTGCTTGCGTTCACGTAGGCTTCATTCTCATGCTGTCCTATGGACAGAGTCAGGACCCAAGCAGCTGTGACGGTGCAGATGTGGGGCCCGGGCTGCATAGGGAGAGAGAGAGGTGACCCTGAAGTGATCTCCCGGGCTTTGCAGAAACTTGCAAGAGACTGAGAATTTAAGCCTTCAGCTCTGAACGTATGGGACTGGAACTGCATTCAGTCTGAGGGAGAGAAAGAAAATTGGGGAAAGAGTGTTGGAAAAGAAGAAATGGCCAGGCACAGTGGCTTTCTCCTGTAATCCCAGCATTTTGGGAGGTCAAAGCAGGAGGATTGCTTGAGGCCAACCTGGACAACAAAGCAAGAGCCCATCTCTAAGTAACATAGAAAAATTAGCTGGGCATGGTGGTGCACACCTGTAAGTCCCAGTTACTCGGAAGGCTGAGGCAGCAGGGTCGCTTGAGCCCAGGACTTGGAGGCTGCAGTGAACGGTGATCATGCCAGAGCCTGTCTCCAGAAAAAAAAAAAAAAAGACCTTCTAAAATAGAAAGACCTGATGTGTATAATCTTCCCAACATGAGACTGAATGCCTGTTATATGCCAGGCACTGTGCTCATATCCACGAGAAAACAGGAATGACTAAGTCAGAAGTCCTGTGGACGGATAGTATGGAAGACAGCCTTCCCACACTCAACTCCCATGTTGCACAGACACACAGAGCAGGGAGGGGTGTGTGAGAAAGGTAGTCTTGGTGGTTTTCTGTGTCCTAAAGTCCCACTCAGATGTCAGTGGATCACGGTAGAGGTTGCTGGTGGAGGGGACTTGGAAAAGTGGTGGGACAGTGCTGAGCATGTTTGTACAGGAATGAACTGTCCAGGTTGACTTTGGTGCAGGGTATGCTTGTGTGTGTGTGTGTGGAAGGTATTTGAGGAAAGGGAGGTCAGTCCAGAGGGTGGAAGATCTTGAATGCTGAATTTAGACCTTTTCCTGTAGGCAGCGGGGCCCTGTTGGAAGTACAACAAGTAGGCCATAAAACACTGAAATTGAGTTGTAGCTGTGAAGGCCTGGATTTTCCAACCCTGCCAGTGCTTCATGCCAAGTGACATCATTCTCCTGCTGGTTGCTTTCCACTCACTCCAACCCCCTATCAGGAGACGGTGGACAGAGGCTCTGAGAGCAAGGAGCAGCAAAGTGTCTGCAGGGAGCAAACGCATACTGATTCCGATTAGGCAGCTTGCGACAAGCTGAAGCAAGTATTGTGTGTCCTGCTCAGTTTGATCAAGGCCACTGGGCTGAATTCCAGGAATTCTGGGGAATGATTTGGCCCTGTGACTCAGGCATTAATCAAGACCATAAAACCAAGGAGAAAAGCATGTGCTTTCAAAAAGTTTCTGTTAAATAAGGAGGTTGTGAAGTCGGGGGGGAGGGGTGGAGTACAGTGGGAACTCTCTCTCCCTATAACTCATGCTTTGTTTTGGGGGGGAGTTAAAATTCCAGGGTGGCCTGTAGGCTATGTGTCCTGGAAAGTGTACAGTAAGGGTTTTGATGGGGAAACCCGACCCTTCACACTCCCGCCAATGCCCATTTTTTTGCTTTAAAAATCTTCTTTTGAGTCATCCAGTCCCTGATTGATTCATCATGGTTGCTAGGGGTCTGTTTTGTGGTAACCATCAACACTCCACGTTTAAACCATAAGGTGGGTGTGTCTACGAAACTGCCAGGCGAGACTTAGATTTGGTTGTGTGGACCAGTCCTGTGGCAACATGTTTTTGTTTGTTAGTTCAAATTGGTATTTGGGTTTTCTGGAGCTGTTCTTCTTAATTCGGTTCAGCAGAACTTGTTTCTACAATTTCACGTGTTGACTTTAAGGTTTACTTTTGTTTGTTTTAATCTTTTTGCAGACTTTGTCATATCTTTTGCGGGCTGAAGTTGAAACTACTTAACTTGTCTTTATTTTGTTGTAACTATGCTTTTGGAGTGAAACAATAAAATACCCTACGATGAAATCTGTAGGGCTTTTAAGAAAGGAAAAATCCTTAAGTTATCATGTTAGCTTGTCCTTACATTAAATGTAAATGACTTGTTTTTCAACAACTCACAGATTTCATGAATGTCCAGCATCGCACTAAGAGCTCTTCTAGTCAGGCAGTTAACAGTCTCACTTATCAATCTTTTCAAGGCTGAAGAAACTGTGTTCCCTTCACCAGGGTGGAGCCAGGTGATCTGTTTTCCCATCCCAGTGGTAAATCATTTCAAACCAGTTGGAGGTGGGTGTGGTTCTTTCAGTAACTCTCCCTGTGCTTTTCTAGTTTATTTTCTTAGAGGGAAAACCTTTCCCTGATACAGGGTTATTTTAATGAAGCTGTCTAGTGACCCAACCCTCCTTGGGAATGGAAAGTGCTAATGTGTAGAGGTACTCATCAGCAGATTTAATTTGTTGATTTTCCTTTTTCTTGCCTACAAGTTCAGACCAGTTGCCCATCTATCTGGGTGAGGCTGAAGTGTTGAAAAGGTTGATGTGGACTGACTGCCATCTTCATGTTCTGAAGATCAATCTGCCAAAAAAGGAGTGATGGTTTTGCTCTTTTTTTTTTTTTTTTGAGGCAGAGTCTCACTCTGTCATCCAGGCTGGAGTGCAGGGGCATGCTCATGGCCACCACAGCCTTGACCTGCTGGGCTCAGGGGATCCTTTTGCCTTAGTCTTCCAAGTAGCTGGAACTACAGGAGTGCACCACCATGTCCAGCTATGTATGTATGTATGTATGTTGTATGTATGTATGTATGTATTGAGGTCTCTTCAAGTTGCCCGGGCTGATCTCGAACCCCTAGGCTCAGGCAGTCTTCTTGCCTCTGCCTCCCAAAGTGCTGGGATTACAGGCATAAGCCACTGTGCCCTGCCGGTTTTGTTCTTAATGTGTTTATGAATTTTACCCTGTGCTGTGGAGCTAGTCAAGGTGGAATTGTCTCATGGCCTGTAGACTTTGTTTTTTATTCTTTTTCAAAACAATAGGTACGTTGAAGTCAGAGCAGTTGTCAGTAAACAAGTTTCTGGAGCAGCTGAGTTCTAATGGACAGATACACGTTGAGGTAGCAGGTCTCAATCGCCTCGGTTCTTGGCTTTGCCAGTGTTTCCACAGGCTGGCTGAGGCTTAACTTTGTGCCATTCAGACACTGATCTTTTAGGCTCCCCCAGGGCGTCACCTTGGACACAGCTCATTTTCAAGCCCTTTCCTGTCCCCACTACCCTGGGATAGTCTTCTTCCTCTCTCCTCCGGCCTTCCCCCATTTCTTGGCTGGAAGCTCCCTTGGTGGTGACTCACATTCAGTCAGTACTGCCCCGTTAAGCCTGTTGCTGTTCTTGCTAGTGTGAGTTTGATCTTTCTCTCTATGTTTTAATCTCTTGGAATGGAGGACCGCTGTGGTGAGGTTGAAGGGCAATGACCCAGGAGATCTGGGTTCTGGCCCTGCCTCAGCTATTCATTCCTTGGGTAGCTTTGGGCTGTCCTCTTAGTGTCTCACAGAGGCATGAAGGGAAGAGAGTGCAGAGGCCCTGTGAGGTGGGGGAGGTCTGCATTTCGCAGTTTTTTATGTGTCTTGGTAGCCCTTGATGTCGTTGCGGGTCCAGTGTGTGCTTGTGATAGGTTTGTTGATTGATTACTTGACTATTACTAGTGTTTGTAACCTATAGTAACACGGCCAAGACTTACTTTTTCTGCTTTCAAGGGTAACAGCACACTGACACATTCTCATGACTCAAATGTACTATATTAAACGAGTGTGTTGACAAACATTATGAGAGGCAAAGCCAACTATTTATTTTAGTGACCAATTAATCATATGCAAAATGACCTTGTCTTGCTAGGGGGTTTAATGGGGTGAAGAAGCCAGGACCATATTTTATTTCTAAGGTGAGAATCTGTTTGCCATTAAACTCGATTGAATTGGGAAGTATTTATATAGATGTGAAAGGTGCTTGCATGGAATAATGACAGACTTTATGGAGATAGCTTTGTGGTCATTGAGACTTTGTGGTTATTGTGACATTTTTACTTTTTCTGCAGAATGTTATACATTATATACATATAAATGTTACTTATTGAAAATAGCCATTCATTGTTTTCAAGTTTATTTGTCACCTAAAGTATGCAAAGAGACTCTTAAATCTGTAGGGGAACTGAGACATACTTTATGCTGCTTTGAGTTTACCTGCAATTTGGCATTTGAATACTCATCGTGTGGAGGACACTTAATACATTCTGCTGAATGGATGAATGAAGCTGCGTCAAAGTGACAGTGGCTCACACCTGGAATCGCAACACTTGGGGAGACCGAGGCAGCAGAGCCTGGCCTTCAAAGATCAGTCTCAGAATCCAGCCTCAGTTCCCTCTCTGCCTACTCCCCTGCTAAAGTAGACCAGGGCTTGAGCCCAGGAGTTCAGCCTGGTCAACATAGCAAGACCCTGTCTGTAAAAAACAAAACAACAACAAAGAGGTTGGGTATGGTGGCACAAGCCTGCGGTCCTAGCTACTTGTGAGGCTGAGGTGGGAGGGTCACTCGTACCTAGGCGTTCGAAGCTGCAGTGAGTCTTGATTCTCCACTGCATTTCAGTCTGGGTGACAGAGCAAAAGATCCTGTCTTTATTTTATTTAGTTAGTTATTTTCTGAGTCAGAATCTCGCTCTGTAGCCCAGGCTGGAGTGCAATGGCACTCTCATGGCCTTAACCTGCTGGGCTCAGACGATCCTTCCGCCTCAGCCTTCCAAGTAGCTGGAACTACAGGTGTGTGCCACCATGCCTGGTTGATTTTTTTATTTATTGTAGAGATAAGGACTTGCCAAGTGGCCCTGGCTTGTCTTGAAACCCTGGACTCAGGCAATCCTTTCACCTCAGCCTCCCAAAGTGCTAGGATTATAGACCTGAGCCACCCCGCCCGACCTGACCCTGTTTTTTTGTTTTTTGGGTTTTTTTTGAGTTGGAGTCTCACTCTGTCATCTAGGCTGGAGTGCAGTGGCACACTCATGGCCTTTTTTTTTTAAATTTAAAGACAGGGTCAGAACTGGGCACATGGTTCAAGCCTGTAATCCCAGCACTTTAGGAGGCCGAGGCAAGAGGAATGCCTGAGTCCAGGGCTTCGAGACCAGCCTGAGTAACTTGGCGAGACCTTGTCTCTACAATAAATAGAAAAATTAGCCGGGCCGGTGGCACACTCCTGGTTCCAGCTACTTGGAAGACTGAGGCGGAAGGATCGTCTGAGCCCAGCAGGTCGAGGCTGCGGTGAGTGTGCCACTGCACTCCAGCCTGGGCGACAGAGTGAGACTCCAACTCAAAAAAAAAAAAGTTCACTGGCATTGAAAGGCTGGAGAGAGTTCTGTGGAATAGGGGCTGTGGTGCGCCTGTTGGAGCAGAAGCCTATGTAGTGTGACTTGAGGAGTGGGCCAGGGCCCCCTAAACAGAAGAAAAGAGCATAAGATGATGGGGGAGGAAGCAGGGACCAAGGTCCTTCCGAAGCAAAGGGTGCTGCATGTTTGGGGAGAGGCAAGTCTTCATTTGGCCCTCGTCAACTTCAGCCGGGGAGTAGACGGAGGGTGCTGAGGCTGGATTCTGATGCACATCTTTGAAGACTGGACTCTGTGGGAGTAAGAGGAAGCCACAAAGGACTGGTTTTGAACTATTTTGACAAGATTAACTAGATTTAGTTGATAGCGGCATGCAGGACTGATTTGATGAAAGAGTGGCACAATTACGAATGGCCAGACCAAAAGGAAGATGGGCGGAGCGCCGAAAAGTCTCCTTAAGGCGTGGTGGCTGTTGCAGCAGAGTCAGCATGAATGGAGAGTGCGAAGGGGCCAATCTAACGTCTTTGATATGGACAGTACTGGGGGGTCCCGGGGGGGCATAGTTAGGCAACTGTCTGCAAAGCTCAGGGCTTGACAGACAGCTTGAAAGAACGACACACTGGGAACTTACCGGGCCTCTGAGATTTCCTGGACATCAGAGCCAATGTGAGGTACCTGATTTAATAAACATGTGGAGGTGAATGCACACTGCATAAGTAAAAGCAACTCAGTTGACTGCTCTGGTTTGCTGGTCCCCTGCTTTTTAATTTTCTTTAGCTGTTTACAGTAGTGACTGGAATTCCTTGAGGCAGATGGCGATGGCTTTACCTTCAATGTAGACCTAGTCCAGTTCTGACTGAGTCCCAGGGGTGATAGTTAAGGCCAGGACGTGTGGGGCTGGATGCCCTAGGGAATCTGCCTCTACTTCGGTAATTCCTAGACTGAAGGATACCAATGAGACCCTCGGGAGTGTTTCTTGGTCCATGATGGAGCTGGAGATTTCTTGCCCTATCAAGGAACACTCAAACTTGTCCTTTTTGACAAGAAATCTGATTCTTAGCTGACCTGGCTACTATAAAAGGTTTAGGAGTAAAACTGGACCATGGGATCCTTTAGATCAGCACTGCCCAATATAAATAGAATGTGAGCTGCATATGCAATTGTAAATTTCCTGTAGCCATGTTAAAAAAAAAAAAAAGGTAAAGACAGCCAGGACAGCATAGAAAAACTCTATCTCTACAAAAAATTTAAAAATTATCTGGGTATGGTGGTGTGCCTTTTGTCCTAGCCACTCAGGAGGCTGAGGTGGGAGGATCGCTTGAGGTTGCAGTGAGTTATGGTTGCATCACTGCACGCCAGCCTGGAAGACAGAGCAAGGCTCTGTCACCCCCCTCCCCCAAAAAAGGAGTAGGAAGGAGAAATGGATGAAATTAAACGTAAATAGTATATATTTTTTAACCCAATCCACCCAACATGTCATAGTTGCAATATATAAGTAATATAAAAGATTATATGATGAGAGATTGTTACATTCTCTCCTAACATACATGTTAATGAGATATTTTTAATTTTTTTCAAGCCTTAAACATTCAGCGTGTTTTTTATACTTACAGCACATCTCAGTTTGGACTGAGCGCGTTTCAAATGTTTGGTAGCCACATGGGGTTGGTGGCTACTGTGTTCGATAGTTCAGCTACGGAACAAGACTTTTTAAATCGTCTTTACTTTTTAAGGCAGTTTTAGGTTCAAGGCAAAATGGAGGGGAAAATACAGAGAGTCCCCACGCATGCACAGCCTCCTCACTGTCACCATCTGCACCAGAGGGGTACATTTGTTAGAATCAGTGAACCTACATTGACACATCCTCACCACTCAGAGTCATCCGTAGTTTACATTAGTGTTCACACTCAGTGTTGTACATGGATCTTGACAACCATATAATGACACGTGTCCACAGCTATAATATCATATAAAATAATCTCAATGCCCTGTAAATCCTCTGTTCTCTACCTCTTCATCCCTTTTCCCCCTCAGCTCCTGGCAGCCACAGATCTTTTCACTGTCCTTATAGTTTTGCCTGTACCAGAATGTCATGTAGTTGAAACCATAGAATACATCATCTTCTCAGATTGGCTTCTTTCACTTAGTGACATGTGTTTAAGGTTCCTCCATGTCTTTTCATGGCTTGACAGCTCATTTCTTTTCAGTGCTGAATACTATTCTACTGTTTGGATGTACCACATAGAGCAAGGCTTTTAACAAATCAGAATCATACCCATAGGTGGGACATTGGGGATGAAAGCTATCTGAGCGTTGCGGGAGTGGAAACTGTTGGAATATCTTTGACTTTCTTTTTGCTGTGTCCTCAGAAGAGAGGAGTGATGTAGAAGAGCATGTGGGATGAAAATCCTGCAAAAGTTGGCCACTGCTTTGCTTAGCTAAGGTCTGGCCATGCAGCTCCTTGAACTATGGCCGCCGTGTTTCCTAGCTTTGGCACCCTCCCCTACCTTGGGGAGGTGAATCTTCTCTCTCTCTCTCTCTAATTTACTTTCCAAATAAACGATATTTTCACTCTAAAAAAAAAAAGGAAAATCTTGTCAAAAAATACATCCTTGACCACAAATAAAGGCGGATCCTCTCCCCTTACCTTCTGCCACCTCCCTCCACACACAGGGCCTGGACTCTGCTTAGTTCAAAATATTTTTATAAGTTAGCAAATGTCTATGTCAGATACTCCCCCAAGCCAGTTTTATGGAAATATTTGGACTGAGCAAACTGTCTGAAGAGAATAGAAAGCTGAATTTGCATGTGCACAATTTCCTTGGTCAAAGAATATTAAGGAAACAGAGACCAAGGCAGAAGTTGCTGCAGTGAAAATGTCATTCCCGACTGTTTCAGGACACAGCTCTGCTCTGTTTTCTTTATTTTGGGAGTAATTATGCTGAATGGCTTGTCTTGCCTCATTTGAGATAAATGTACTGCCCATTGAGTATGCCTTATTGGCAGGGATAGGGTGTGTCAATTCCGAGAACTGTACGTTTACAAAGGTGGAAAGCTCATTCGTTAGGTTAGTGTGTCTCTGCCCCAGTAAGTGTATTGACTGGAAGAAGATGACATCATTTCAGCCATTTTGAATCTTTTTTTTTTTCTTGAGTTGGAGTCCAGGCAGGAGTGTAGTAGTGTCACACTCATGGCCACTGCAGCCTCGACCTGTTGGGCTCAGGCAATCGTCCCACCTCAGCTTTCCAAGTAGCTGAAACTATAGGCACAAGCCACCACACCTGGCTAATTTTTTGATTTATTGTAGAGACGAGGTCTCACCAAGTTGGCCAGGCTGACATTTTGAATCTTAAATACAAGGGATTCAGTCCTCAATGGAATGAGTTAAGGTCAGAAAATCTTCCATTGTCTTTCTTATAAGCAATTCAATATCTTCCAAACATCATTGAACTAAGAAAACCGTTAGGGCTGGGTGTGGTGCCTCATGTATGTAATCCTAGCACTTTGGGAGGCGGAAGTGAGAGGATTGCTTGTGTCCAGGGGTTCAAGACCAGCCTGGGCAACTTGGCAAGAGCTTGTTTCTACAATAAATTAAAAAATTAGCCGGGCAAAGGTGACACATGCCTGTGATTCCAGCTACTTGGAAGACCAAAGAGGAAGGATTACCTGAGCCCGGCAGGTCAAGGCTGCAGTGTCCGTGAACATGCCACTGCACTCCAGCCTGGGTGACAGAGTGAGACTTCGACTCGAAAAAATAAAAACCAAACAAAAAAAAGGAATCCATTAGGGATGGTAATAAAAGATTTCAGTTAGAAGTAAGCCAACATGAAAATGATCCTGATTTCAGTTCACACCTGTAGCTTTCAGATCCTTCTCAACATGTTCAATTGCTTGTGAAAAACACAGAAGGAGTGGCTGTTTTGACAAGCTTCTCACCTTTTTGGAGAAGTGGAAGACTCAGTTTTATCCTGTTTGAACACGTTGCCTTAGCCTTGGGAAGCGTTTTAGTTTTGCATTCACAAATAAGTCTCTCCACTATTTGTTTAAACAGTGCAAAGGAAAGACTGGTTCGTTGAGTAGTCTATGCCAACCTAAGGCAAACCATCTCTAAGCTTTTTTTAAAAAAATCACAATATGAGAATTACATCTGTTTGCAAAAATTGCTCTAATATCTTCAGATGACATGGTCCAATAAGTAGAAATTAGTAAAATGTGTCACTGTGCTTCAGGGGAAAAGAAAGCCTCTTCATAAAGACTTTTTGTTGCACTTTTTTTTCCAGCTTCCTTCAAAATGTCTACTGTTCATGAAATTCTGTGCAAGCTCAGCTTGGAGGGTGATGTAAGTATATCATTTTTACTTTATGTAATTTTTGCAAATTGGACATTGTTTTGGATAACTAACTCTGCTCTCTTTCCTTCTACACCCAAAGAATATGGGGACAATTTAGACAGTCATTATTTGGTTCCTCCCTCTTTCTCATTACATTGACTGTCCCTAGTAGTTCAAGTTGAAGAAAATGTCATGGCACTAGAAACTTTTTTGACTTCACGTTAAAACTGGACAGAATTAGTGACACTGGGATGGCTGGAATTTTATCCTGCTATACTTAGCATGTCAATGGAAATACTTGTTATGATGATACGTGCCTTTTAATGTCATACCCCAGGATTTTATTAATGCTTGGCATAAGCTATAGCCGTATCAAAAATAATTCTGCATCTTTTGTACTGCTTACAGTGTCTAAGAAGTTATTCCAGATGAGGACCTATATTTTTATTCTTCAAAGAACTAGATTGTTTCTTTAAAACAACAAAAAAGAAATTATAGTCATCATGTCTTTTGTTTTGGCTATGAGGAAGCTTAGAGTTAAATTTAATTGTCTTTCATAAGAACTGTGTGAACCTGGAAATTCCGATGCATTTGCTTCTTAATTCATTGCAAATGCTTTTAAAATCAAGTTCAATATAAATTATGAATATGTAAAATAACTAATAATGCCGTACATCTTCCAGGTCATCTTGGCAGAAGTGGCTTTTACAAAAGCTTGGCAGTGACACTGATTTGTAACCGTATCCTGCAGATCTTTCAGAATACGCTTTCATTGAAATTAAAATGCAAAAAAGCACTCAAGAGGGTTGACAGCAACTTTGGGTCACATGGTAAGACCCTCGGTATTGTCCATAGCACATGCCAGCAAAATAAATGTTCAAATGAAAGAGGTCTGTGCAAACACCGGTTGTGTGGAGTATAAAGTCTATATATGGTCTACAAATTTTTTTTTCTCTTCTTGTGCATGCTGTTGTTTGCAACAATACAAGCTGCATGTTGAGGTACCTGACAAGTCCAGGTGCTAAATAATTTGTTTCACTAATGGATTTAATAATCAGATTGTTTTTAGTGTCAGGTTTTAGGAGAGAGCTTTTCATGTGGTCTCTGAAGTTACTTTACTATGATACATTTCTCTGCATGGGGAAATGGGAAAGAAATAGAAAATGTCTTGTATTTTTCAAAATTTAAAGGGAAGAGCTGGGCATGGTGGCTCACATCTGTAATCCCAGCACTTTGGCGGAGGCGAGAGGATTGCCTGAGCCCAGGGGTTCGAGACCAACCTGGGCAACTTGGTGAGGCCTCGTCTCTACAATCAATCAAAAAATTAGCCAGGCATGGTGGCGCGTGCCTGTAGTTCCAGCTACTTGGAAGACTGAGGTGGAAGGATCACTTGAGCCCAACAGGTCGAGGCTGTTATGGCTGTGAGAATGCCACTGCACTCCAGGCTGTGTGACAGAGTGAAACTCTAACTCAAACAAAAAAAAGAAGGGAAGAAAAGATCACCTTTGACTCAATAATTTGAGATCACTTTTACCTCAATAAATTCCACTTCAGACAAGTGGATTTTATAGGTAATGGGTTTACTTTTCCATTTCATTTTTTTCCCAGAGATACCATAAAATTATGCAAAACTTTCCCCCACTCACCGTTGTTTTTGGGGTTGGATAACATCTCCTGGTAATTGAAGTCAGCTGTAATATGGCTCAATGCCAGACTGTCTGCCTTTGTAAAGAACTGATGACATTTTTTTTTTTAAGTTGGAGTCTCACTTTGTCACCCAGGCTGGAGTGCAATAGCATGATCACAGCTTACCTCAGCCACGATCTCTTGGGCTCATGTGATCCTTCGGGTTCAGTGATTCTTTTGCCTCAGCCACCCGAGTGGCTAGGACTATAGGCATGCTGGCATGCCTGGCCAATTTTTTGAATTTTTGTAGAGACAAGATCTTGTTGTGTTGCCTAGGCTGGTCTCAAACTCCTGGGCTCAAGCAATATTCTCTACTTAGCCTCCCAAAGTGCTAGGATTACAAGCATGAACCACTGAGCCTGACCGCACTCTTAAAAAATGAGAAACTTTGTAGTTTTGTAGCTACCATAGCAAATGCAGTATTTCAAAACAGTACTTTCCCTTTAAATTTTTCTAAGTATGTGTTCCGTTTTCAATACTGGAAAGTCTAAGTAGTGAAATTAAATGAAACATACTTTGATAATCCATTTGTGTTTCAGAGTTATAAGTGTTAACCAGACTTACTATTTGGCCACGATGCTCCTTACAAGCACATTTTGAAACATTTGTCAAATCCTGAACTTAGATTTCTGGTGTGTGCTGGGAGATAACTGAGAGGGAGGCATCTTAGTTGCTTTCTTGTACACCTCAGTGCTAATAAAAAGGGATGGCATGGGTGCTGGGTAGTTCGTAACGTGATGCCTGTGGGTGGAACAGACAGGGCCTCTCGGCCTCTTGACTCTGGGTCTTAACAGAAGGTGTGCCAAAGTCAAGTCATTACATGATATGGGCATTATGGCCTGAGGGGTAGGGGTAGAGGTATTGCGGGGGGGGCAACGGGGGGCTTGACATTGAAGGTGGGAATGTGGAGCTGGCTGCCATTGGCCAACCAAAACCACGCTGTCCATCTTGTTTGTTTGTCTGCCCTTGGCTTTGGGACTAGGTAGCAGGGAGGGGGAAGCCTAGAAGAGCATTTTACAGAAGGGACTTTAATGCCTTGGAAAGGAGAACTGATGTGTAGCACGCCACTTCTATCACCTTCATTTGGAGTGGGCTGGGAGAAATTTCTTGCTGGTGAGATCAGGAAGGGAAGTGGGCTTTTTCATTTCGTTTCTTTTGAGTTAGGGTCTCTCTCTGTCACCCAGGCTGGGGAGTGCAGTGGCACGATCATAGCTCATCACAGCCTCAGCCTTCTGGGCTCAGGCGATCCTTCTACCTTAGCTTCCATGGTAGCTGGGACCACAGGCACAGGCCACTGTGCCTGGCTGATCGATCTATCTATCTATCTATCTATCATCTATCTATCCATCCATCCAGTCAAGGTCTTACTGTGTTGCCTAGGCTGGTCTCAAACTCCTGGGCTCAAGCGGTTCTTCTGCCTCGGCCTCCCAAAGTGCTGGAATTACAGGCGTGAGCCACTGTGCCTGGCTTAGGAAGGGTAATAGGCTTTGGAATGCAAGGTGAAAGGAAGAGGGTATGGTTTATAAGGCAATAAGAATGAGGTATTAGGAAGACTGGTAGGCATAGGGGATAGTGCTAAAAAGGCAGAGGGAAGAACAGAGAAGAAAGGAGAGAAAGAGACAGGATGAGAGAGAGAAGAAGGAACTTGGCAAACATGAAGAGGACTGTCTGGCCAGACTACCTTGATGCCACAGTGGTAGTCAAAGTGAAGTGGAGGAAGCCACTTCCCTCACTCACCTGACTTGTGAGCTCAACAATGCGGGCCCTGCAGAAATCCACGTGACTGTAGCAAGACCTTGGCTCGATGACTGGCATTTCCACATTTTCAAGTGGTTGCCAGCCCAGTTTAATGCCCTTCAGAGCCTTCCTGAATAAATGCTGGCTTCAGGTTCCCAGCCTTGGCTTGTCTGCTTTTGAGCGCTCACTAAAGTAAGATGAAACGTGGACATTAGCATATTCAAAATGAGCTGAGCCTTTGAAGAGGAATTCTCATGAGAAAAAAATGAAATTTCTTACCCGATGTGTGCAGGCGTGTTAATACTTAGCCTAGTTACCTAGTATAAACAGAATTTGAGTCGCTAAAAGAAACAGTAGGAAAACCTTTATGTTAGGAATTGTTATTTCAACAAGAGGATTTCCTGTGTGTGTTATCTGAGTTTGTTTGTCTTTTAACCTCAGCACTCTACACCCTCAAGTGCCTATGGGTCAGTCAAAGCCTACACCAACTTTGATGCAGAGCGGGATGCTTTGAACATTGAAACAGCCATCAAGACCAAAGGTAGGTGACACTTTTGTCCTCTTGCCAGGGGCTTACTGAGACCATTTTGGTTCTGTCTCTTTATTTTCCCTCAAATCTCCTTACATTAGTCATTTGAAATTATCATCAAGCTTTAATAGACTGGATCCAGACCTAACTCCTCTGTTCTTTTCTCCTCTCTCTCCTCCCTCCCATCCTCCTTCCTTTCTTTCTGTCCTCCTTTCTGCCTTCCTTCCTTGTTTCCTTCTCTCTCCTTCCTTTCTTCCTCCCTCTCTCCATCCCTCCCTCCCTTCGTTCTTCTCTTTGCCGAGAAGATCAAAAACATGAGATGTGTTTTAACCAAATCATATAATAAAAGAGAAATGGGCCAGGAGTCCCATCTGGTCCCACTGGGGTGTGCTCTGGCTTGGCTCTTTATTCTCAGGCCCTGATCCCTCTTCTGGAAGGAAGAAGTTGGTCACGCAGATCCTTAAGGACTCTTCTTGTTCCGAATCCTCATACATTTCATTCCTTTTGTTGGAAAAATTGTGGGAAACTCTTACTGCTTTTCTCTTAGCTTGATCTAATGAATAGAAAATTTAGACTTTTTTTTTTAACCTGGAAGTTCTGGTACTCCTCAAGCAAGCCTGGAGCTGGAATTAGAAGAGCTGTCAGAATGAGTGTGTTCCTGAGTTCCAGAATGAGTAAGGAGGATGAGGAGACATAAAAGCCTCCCTTTCGAAACAAAGCAAATAAATAATTAACTGGTTAGGGCTGAGCAAGAGCTTATTGGGGTCATTGTGTTGTTTTCTGGATCCACAAAAGTGACGTTTAGACTTTTTTGGGCTTATGTTAATGAAGCAGTTGTTGGCATTGGCCCATCCCCTGAATTCCTGAAACACATTGCAATGATTGTGGTAACTTTTGTGATTCTCCACGCCTGTGCTGGCCCCCCAGTTGGACAAAATACTTTCACCATGAGGCTAGCTGGGGGGTGCAGACATGACCCAGCAATTAGAGCAGCTCATGAAGGAAGGTCCATGCCTCATGTTTCTCTGTGTTTTAGGTTTCTGACACACTTGTGCGGTTCACATAGAGTTTGTAGAAAGACTAAGCAACCTCAACCAGGATGATCTGAAACTAACGTCCCAGCTTATGCCCACATAGTTACTTATAGTGCCCATTTCACTCTCAGGACATTCTTATTTTGGAGAATACGTGACACGGCTGCTCTCCTAAAACCCTTGGAGAAACTGGGGACTTTGTTTCCAGAGAGAGGAAGGAGAGAAGAAAGATCCAGTTATGTCCTGTGGTTCTACCCAGATGTGAGGGTTTGCAGCGTCTGCCTCAAAGCAGCCTTATGCTCCATGGGAGTGCTGTGGGCCGCCCCCAGGACTGCTGCCAGAATGACTGAAAGCAGGATAATGATTAATCTGAAGCAGACCTTTAAGTAAAGTCTTTGTTTTTTGGGGTGCTTTTAAATGACCATTCTTGCCAACAGTCACTACTCAGAAAATTAAGCTACCATCTATCTGCAGGGCTTATCTCACTAGAATTGATTCTAGTCAGTGGAGCAGAATGGATGAGTGCATGTGTGATCCTGGGTTCAAACCTCAGCTCTGTCATTCACTTGCAATCTCTCTCTGGGAAAACACTGAAATTTGCTAATCCTCAGTTTCCTTACCTATAAAGTGAGGGCTAGTCAAAGTTCCCAGCTCATAAGGCTGTTGTAAGACAGGAAGCACTGAGCATGGTGCTTGACATGTAGACAGCACTCAGAACCTTAGAATATACGCACACACACACATATATGAGACCTGCCTTCCGAAAACCCACCCCATTTCACTCTTTGGGTGTGCCTAGCTTCTTGGGGTTTCCCAACATGCCGTTGCCACAACACTACGTTTAACAGTTAACTAATCTAACAAAGATGGTGCTTTTCACAAGCTTGGGACAAAGGCTTCTTTTATCTCTGCATGAGAAAGCATTTAGTGTGCTGGAATGTAAAAATTGCACAAATGATCTCTGGTCACAGCTGAAACTCTCATGGTAATATAAATACCTTCAGGCCCTTTCGGAGTTAGTAGAAAAATGCGGTAGTACTTAAGCGGGGACATCTGGGGGGCTAAGATTTGGATTCCTGCATTCCAGTTTGCTCAAAAGCAGCTGACATCACCCTCATCATCATCATCACAACTATTTCTCAGATGTTCATTATGGGCAGATAATGCACTGGGCACTTCAGGAGCATTTGTTTTCAGTGAACTTCAAACTCACCTCTGAGGCACCATTCAGTGTTTGGGTGACATGGTTCAGGATTAGTGTGCTTGGGGTTTCTTGACCTTGATTCAAACTGGGATTTGAACACTGCTCAGTTCAGTCCAAGGCCTGTGTTTGTAGGCACCATGATGCTGGAGCATCCGTTTATTAGGACCGGGTTTTTTTCTCTGCCTTGGTTATTTTCAGGCGTGAGAAACACTGTTTGTGACCTTACTGACCTCTGATGTGGCTCACATTTGTGATCCAGCCTCGGGTCCCTTGTTTCCTTTTTTT
Organism: Carlito syrichta; assembly: GCF_000164805.1. Taxonomy (NCBI): domain Eukaryota; kingdom Metazoa; phylum Chordata; class Mammalia; order Primates; family Tarsiidae; genus Carlito; species Carlito syrichta. The sequence continues at coordinate 74,380 of NW_007110807.1, forward strand.
TTCCCCCAGACAATGTTCAGTGAGTTTCATTTAAGGCATCTTTTTAAATTTACTTGTTTATCTTTGGTGCCTAGTGGTTTTAGAAAGTAACTAAGTTTTCTTATGTCCATCAGCTCTTTAAAATAATTTCTATATTGTCATTATTTTTAAAATCCTTAATACTCCCATGAAACCATTAGGAAGAAAGAATATGATATTCATGAGAGCTCAGTGTACCAAATATCATATAGACAGGAAAAATAAGTTTATGAATCATTTTTGATACCTTTATGAGATATAATATATATGCCGCACAATTCACCTATATAAAGTATACAGTTCATTCGAGGCCAACCTGGGCACCGTGCCTGACAGGACTTTTTCTTTTTTTTTTTTTTTTTTTTTTAGTTGGAGTCTCGCTCTGTCGCCCAGACTGGAGTGCAGTGGCCGCTCCTGGCCACCGCAGCCTCGACCTGCTGGGCTCCGGCGATCCTTCCGCCTCAGCCCTTCTGAGTAGCCGGAATTACAGGCGCGTGCTACCACGCCCGGCTGATTTTTTGATTTATTGTAGAGATGAGGTCTCGCTGCCCAGGCGGGTCTCGAACCCACGGGCTCAGGCAATCCACTCACTTCAGCCTCCCAAAGGCGCGGTATTACAGGCTGAGCCACCGAGCCCGGCACAGGACTTTTTCTTTTAAGATATAATGCTGTAGGCGTGGTAGTTCATGCCGATAATTCCAGCATTTTAGGAAGCCAAAGTGAGAGAATTGCCTGAGCCCACACTTATGAGACCAGCCTGGGCAACTTGGTGAGACCTCATCTCTACAATAAATCAAGAAATTAGCCAGGTGTGGTGGTACGCACCTGTGGTTCCAGCTACTTGGAAGGCTGAGGTGGAAGGATTACCTGAGCCCAGCAGGTCAAGGCTGTGGTGGCCGTGAGCATGCTGTTGACTGCACTCCAGCCTGGGTGACAGAGTGAGACTCCAACTCAAAAAAAAAAAGACATAATGTTGTTGCACACTTAGAATACAGGAGAATATAAATGAAATTTTACATGCACTGGACACCAAAACATTTGTGTGACTTGCTTTGTTGCACTATTTGCTTTATTGTGATGATCTAGACTGGAACCCACAGCATCTCCAAGGTATGTCTCTACATAGAATTATGGGTGATGGATCTTTTTTCCTTTCCTGGGCTTTCAGTGTATTTTGTATTTTTGTTTTTTCCAAATTTTCTGCAATGACTTGTCTTACCTTCATAATGGAAGACAGTAAATAAACTTAATTAAAAGCAAAAATGAAGTCATGAGTTGGGAAGGCTAACAACCCTTTTGTTCCTTTCTCCTTCCCCTTGATAATTTTAGATAACTAACACCACTCAAAAATGAGCTAGTTAAGGTCTCACCTTCCCTTTTAGAATGGATTCTGTCTTAAGCGTAATGGAGAAGCTTGTGCCACACCTTGGCCCCACTCCCTCCTTATACCTTATCTGGAAGACACAATGCTAAGTCGAGCGTGTTTTCTCCACATCAAAGGAAACAAAGTGTAAACGTCAAGTGCAGATAGAAGCAAAAGCCAAAGGATGGTGCCTAGACGACTACCTGGACCTCCTTCTCCCCTAGATGAGGGTAGACCACGTGCATGGGCACACAGGTGTGTGTGTATGCTGAGACATGACCGGATTTGTGTGATATCTGTCTGTTTCCTTGTGGTCTGTGTGCTTTCAGGAAGGAGAGTGGGGAGCAGGTGCCCTTGGAGGCCTGCTCACTTGCTGTTAAACCCAAGAATGTGCCCAGAAGCAGGTCTGGAATGGGACAATGGTTAGCAGGGCAGAGACCTGTGGGCTGGCACTGCCTATGCTGGTCACGGCTACATGAGTCACCAAGGCCTCTCTCACAGATGAGCTCTCACTCAGGCTGCGGTCTCTTCTTGGTTTGGCTTATTTGCCCCGCCTCCATTACAGAAGAGAGGCTTCTTTTCTCAGCCAGTCTGCCTCCAGGCGCCCTCAAGAGAATAATTTCCTAATTGCTGTGCTCCGCTGAATGAACTTACCTCCAGGTGTGCAAGTGAAACCCCAAATACCGCCCTGGCTTGCTTTGCAGTGCATGGAAAGCAGTTCTTACCCATTCCTCGCCCTGACCCCTGTCACCTCTCTCCTGCAGGCTCTTATGGCATCACTCTTCTTAGAGGCCTCCCGGCCTCAGCCATCTAGCTTCATTCATCTCCACCTCTGTTTAGGGTCCTCAATGGAACGTGCCTCTGCCCTTCCAGGAGTTCGCTCCCTCCTTCCTTTCCACTTCAAACATCCACACAGTCTCCACTGACCTCTCAAGTTATTCCATCTTTGCCTGAGAAGGAGGCAGAGTCAGGCATTCCTTGATATGTGTTCTCATCATACTTTATATGCTCACTTGTAACTCTTGTCACACTTAGTTATCATTATTTGTGTATGAATTTTTCTCCCACCAGAGTGTGAACTCCTTAAGGACAAGGACTTTATTTCATTAACTTTTCTTTTTTTTGAGACGAGGTTTCATGGTTACCCAGGCTGGAGTGCGGTGGCATGATCATGGCTCACCCCAGCCCCGAACTCCTGTGCTCAAGTGATCCCCCTGCCTCAGCCTCCTGAGTAGCTTGTACTACAGGTGTGCACCCCTATGCCTGGCTCATTTTTCTATTTTTTTTTTTGTAGAGACAGGGCGGGGGAGTCTCACTATGTTGCGCAGGCTGGTCTTGGACGCCTGTCCTTAAGGGATCCTCCCGCTTTGACCTTCCAAAATGCTGAAATTACAGGTTTGAGCCACCAAGCCTGGCCTCATGAATGTTTTTACTGCCCAGGTCAGTGGGACTGTGTGAGAGGGTAGAAATGTAACCCCAAGAGCAGTCATATGGTACACAGATCCCAGAACACAGGTGAGTGTAGGTGAGCAAAGGGCGCTCCGGATCTGGATGGTATCTGGAAAGGATAGAGTAGTCCCCTAGCGAGTTGTGATCTGTCTTTACTAAATTAATTGTGTTCACTCTCTAGCGCCTGCTTTGTTTCTACTTTGAAGGGGCTTCGGTATTTCCTGAGTATGTTACCTACAGCAGATGTGTGATTGTTTTGTGTATGCTCCAGTTTGAAGTGGGCTATGCAATTACTTACCTTAATTTACGTCTAGTTAGAAACTGAGTAAAGCTATGCAAAAGTAGTAATATTGCTTAATTAACAAGAGGTTTCTGAGATTTAATCTGTAGGAGTCTCTTGGTCTAGATTGGCCTTGGGTTAAATATATACTGTGGAGTGTACAACACAGCTGTGAATGGTTTACCATATGGGTCTAAATAACTAGAAAGGAAAGTCAGCTAAATTAGAAAAGGATGAATCTAGACTCCATGAAATAGATTGTAATTAGCAGCAGCACAACCCCAGAGTTAGTGTAAGTGCCAATAAACGGGCACAGCTTTGGTCTCACTGGAAGGGGAGGGTAACGAGTTGCCCTATTATTATTGCTCGTTTTGATTTTAGCAGTATTTGTGTTCTCCGGAAGAGATGGAAAAGCGGGTGATTTTTTCCCCCTTCTCATAAGCACAAGTATAGAAGCATAACTGCAGCAAGTTTTTGCACTTACTTTGTTTCTTCTTATACGTTTAAAATAGAACTGCTTAAGATTTCCAGCATAGGCAAAGCACTAACATCCCGTGGCACTGGAAAGCAAGCCAGGATGGGTCTTTTTGGTTTCACCAGCACACTTGGGGGGGGGGTCTTTTCATCCAGCTGAACACAAGCAGTCAGGAATATATCAGAAATACATTCTCTCGTGGGCTCCAGGAGGCAGACTGGCCGGGAAAAGTAGTCTCTCTCCCATAGCAGGGCTGACAGGTAAGGAGCGAAGTCAGGAGGAACTGACCCCTGGGCTGAGTGAGAGCTCTTCAGTGAGAAGGGCCCTGGTGACCCAGGCAGCCCATGCCTTCTCGCCCTCCTGGAAGGGAAAGGGCCCCTCCCAGTGACTGAGGCCTTTCTCTTTGTTCAAGTTTACTCTCGACGGAGTTCTCATCTTACAGCAGTGCTGGGAACCAAGAGGCCGTTGCTGAGTGACAGCTACCTTTGCATTCTGGGAGCACAGATTTTCTTTGTAATGGTGTTTGTCTATATAGCCGTGTAGGTGCCAAGCCTGAGCCAGGTAGCTGTAAAACACTGGGAGAGCCTCCCTTTAATAAATCTCTCTTTGTTCATTCAAAAAGACAAAAACAAAAACAAAAACCACTGGGAAAGAAGTTCCTGGTGCTTTTCTAATTGTGGGCGGGTCACTGCCAGCCTCTTCTCAGTGCTTTCTTTTCTGTAAATACTGTTACCTCTTTCCCTGAGGAAGTGCAAATGCCGGGTTTCACCCAGGGGCATGAGCAGTCACCAGATTCTTATCTGATATCAGCAGTGCCAGGTCACCTCTCTACTATCCATTGAGCTAGGGGTGGGCATGTTCCACATCTGTCCAGATGTTTGTTTTCTGTTTCCTGAGGCTGATAGAGTAGCAGGGTGCACAGTGATGCTTGTGTTTTGTGCCCATTCTTTCCTTTAGTTTGATTAGATTTGCGTCTTGAGTGGTGGTGTACTTTGTGTTTTCCTGCGGTTCTGGAGAGTATTTCAGAAATACAATTATGCATGGAAGACAGTCAGGGTTCTAGATTTTTGAAGTACCCAGTGGGGTGACCAAATAGATGGTACCACAAATCCTAAGGACCTCAGCTGAGGTGAGATCAAAGCAGAGTGGTATTAGAAGAAATTTGATTCCCAGATCAACAAGGCCTTCCCTGAGCTGGTATCATGTCCGCCCCCGCTGTGCCAGACTGGGGAGAGGCCAAGCTCCCTACCTCCTCTCTCGCTGTATTTCCCCTCCCATCTCTCAGGCAGCTGCCAGAGTTTGTCAAGTAAGTGGAGGCGAATCCATTGTGTGCTAATGGCAAAAAACGTTCCCTGTCTTTTCTGAGTCCCATATTTCTGTAGACCAAAACTCAAATGCTGGCATCCGGACTTGCAGTAGGGAAGCTGGTGAGAAAGATGGAAGACGCGTTCTCATTCAGTCAGTCTTTTCTGCGTGCCTGAGAGTAAGTGTTGTTATGATCCCTGTGTATCAATGAGACACCCAGGCACAGGGAGGGAACTCGTGCTCCCCAGGGCCTCACAGGTCTGAGTCCCATGGAATCTCCAGAGCCCTACACCTGTTGCTGAGGCTTAGCCAGAGGTCTCCTCATCTGCTGTCCCATCTTGGTGAGAGACGCCCTGGAAGGAGAGTACTCACTTGTGCTGAATGATCCAGAGGGAGGACCCTGAGAGCGGGGATTCCAGGCCAGCCAGCACCATGGCTGATGGTTGGGAAGGTGCTTTTGGGCAGTGATGTGTGCGTGTGTGGGGCAGGGGCTGGGTGGTTCTCTGCCTAAAATCACTCCCAGTAGATGGGTGACTAGCTGGCATAATAGGCTTCTTGGAAAGGACTGCCTCTCTCTGCTGAGTTATTCATGGCTCTCTCCAGAAGAGAGTCTTCTAGTTCTTTCTGTTGAAAAGACCTTGGGCGGGGTGGCTCATGTCTATAGTCCTAGCACTTTGGGAGGCCGAGGTGAGAGGATTACCTGAGCCCACAAGTTTGAGAACAGCTTGGGCAACGTGGCAAGACCTTGTCTCTACAATAAATAAAACAAAAACAAAACCAGAAACAAAAAACATTACCTACAGATCACAAAGTGTGAGTTTGTTTGTATGATTTCAACCTAGTTCTCTACACATACGGACACATGCCTGTTCCATATCCATTTTGGGTGTTAGGTGGTGGAGTGTGGCATGGAGAAGTGTCCGGGTATCATTTCAGAAAGATGCACACTTGACTCATAAATATAGGATGAACATGTGCCAAACATTTATTTAACTTACTGAGGTAAGACTGGTTCAAAGAGAATTTGAGAAACTGAGTATTAATAAGCTCTAAGAAAAGAGCATTGGAGTAAGATGGCTGGACTGGATACAAGACCACTAATGTCCTCCAGGACAACGAAGCCATAACCTTTGGGGTTATCCTTTCTATGAAACCAAAACCTGCAAGTTCACATGTAACCACACACAGTCTATGCCCAAATCAGCAGTAAGCAGTGAGTCAGGTAAGTGCACACCCCTGGTACATGACTCCTTGGTGGGCCCACTAGACGGTGATCCTACCACACGTTCCAGGAGGACATGCTGTTTTCTTCTTGCCTTATTTTCAAATTTTACATACTTTTCTGTAACAGGAGGCAAGATTGCCCAGTGCAGCGATCCAGGTCTTTAATCCTTGTTTGAGTCTCAGCCCTGCTTGCGTAGTGGCCTTGGATGCGTCCCTGCCTTCTTTGAGCATTGGTTTCCTCATTGGTACCACAGGGATGACAATGACACCCACCTCCCTTGGGTGTGATGAGAATTGCATGATGGAATGTGGGTCAAGTATCTAATAAAATGCCTGGCACATAGTAGGTGCTCAGTAAAAGGTTGCCGTTATTGAGATACAATATGTCCGCGTGCACACACCCGTAGCTCTGTGGCCTCGCCTCTTTGTGGGGTGCCTCTGACCTTGTAAGGATGGTTTCTTTCTTTTTTTTTGAGTTGGAGTCTCACTCTGTCACCCAGACTGGAGTGCAGTGGCCGCTCCCGGCCACCGCAGCCTCGACCTGCTGGGCTCCAGCAATCCTTCTGCCTCAGCCTTCCACGTAGCTGGAACTACAAGCGTGCACTACCACGCCCAGCTAATTTTCGATTTATTGTACAGATGAGGTCTCGCCAAATTGCCCAGGCAGGTCTCGAACCCGCGGGCTCAGGCAATCCACTTACCTCAGCCTCCCAAAGCGCAGGATTACAGGCTGAGCCACCGAGCCCGGCTAGGATGGTTTCTTCTAAGTGTTGATATCCTTGTGCTCCCAGTAATCTAAGGCGAGTCATGGTTTTTCCCGTGATCTAGATAAGGAGAGGATTTGGGCAGTTTTCCTTTTTTTTTTTCTAACAAGTCAGCCCCCACCCTCCTGAGCACTTCATCAAACACAAATGAAATCCATTTTCTTTGTGCAGTCAGTGTGTCTCGGCAGATGTGAGTCAGCATCCTGTTCAGAATGACTGTTGGTGCCTTGCCATGGGCAATAAAGACACGCATTTTCCATGGAATGCGACCGCTGGAGCTGCCTCGGGGTTTCCACCCGCAGAGAGGAGGAGGAAACTCCAAGAGGCTGATTCTTTGGTTTCGGAGTCAGCCATCATTTTATTTATTTTTATTTTTTATTTCTTTCCTGAGTTGGAGTTCCACTTTATCGCCCAGGATGGTGTGCAGTGGCACACTCACAGCCTTGACCTGCTGCTAGGCTCAGGCTATCCTTCTGCCTTAGCTTTCCAAGTAGCTGGAACCAAATTAGCCACCACCCCTGGCTACTTTTTCTGATTTATTGTAGAGACGAGGTCTCGCCAAGTTCCCTGGTTGCTCTCGAACCCCTGGGCTCAGACCATCCTCTCGCCTCCATTTCCCAAAGTGCTGGCATTACAGGCATGAGTCAACATCATTTAAAACTGCAAGTGTTTCCTGTGCGTGAAGAATATGATACTGGTTTAAGGGACCCGAGACTGCAGGATTCTCCTGGATCCCTGTTGCCAGCAGCGCCTCCCGGCTGGCTGCATTCCCCTAACAAAGCTTTTTTGAGTGGCATTTACAGCAGCCACTGACCTCGCAAGTGCCCCAAGCCAGGTGTTGGAAATGTTGTTGTAGTTAGCAGATTTGATTCATTGGCTATTTTCACTCAAGGGATAAATGCTTAGAAACTTCCTTGTGCTGGGAGCCGTCTGGAGCCAAATGCATCTGCGGGCTTCATTTGCCATGAACCATGGAAAACTGTTAACTTCTATTCGTTTGAAAATAAATTTATTTATTATTACTTTTTTTTTTGAGTTGGAGTCTCACTCTGTCGCCCAGACTGGACTGCAGTGGTATGCTCATGGCCACCGCGGCCTCGACCTGCTGAGCTCAGGCTATCCTTCCACCTCAGCCTCCCAAGTAGCTGGAACTTCAGGCATGCACCAACACACTCGGCTAATTATTTCATTTATTGTAGTGACGAGTCTCGCGAAGTTGCCCAGCTGGTCTCAAACCATTGAGCTCAGGCAATCCTCTCACCTGTGCCTCCCAAAGTGCTGGGATTACAGGCGTGAGCCACCACACCTGGCTTGAAAAGAAATTTTTAAAAATCCACCTGGATCACAGAATGTACCGTGTTCTCATCCACGTTCTGTGGGCTAGTCCCTCCCACATCTCTGTTGCCTGGCGTGCATCTCTGCTTAGAGCACTCTGTGACCACCCCTATCAGGCACGAGAGGAATGGGATGGAAAGGGAGGATTACTCAGGGACGTTGCTCCTTCTTGAGGCTTTTGCTCCTTTCACACAGTTGCTTTTAGACCTGGGTCCTTCCATCCAGCAAGCACTTCCTTAAGCCCTGGACCACGAGAAGTCAGAAAGCACAAATCCAGAGAGGCAGAGCCTCCCCCCCTGGGCGTCTGGAGCTGCATTCACTTTAGAGCTTTTGTAGTGTCCTGGCTTTGGCTGTGCTTTGCGGATGATGATTGTGCTGACACAGGTCGCCGAGGGTTCTGTCCTTCTTCTTCAGCCGCGTCCTGGCCAGAAACGGTGAGTCACCGGATGGCCCTTGCAGCCTCCACCTGGACTGCCCTGTTTTCCACAGGAGTATCCTGCCTCATTGGTTATGCTAGCAAGGCGAGAGGAAGCAGCGGTGTTCTAGAGATAGGAAGTCTCCGTCCCACTGGCAGAGGTGTTACTTGGTGTTCCACCGAAAGGCATGCCTTAAGTGGCCTTGACTAAGTGTTTGTTTCTGGGCTCCAGTATTCTTTCCTTTTTCCAGTTCAATCTGAAACGTGCAGATGGTGGTATGGGAGAAACAGCTGAGGCAGGTGGGATTCCTGGGGCGGGGTGGTGGGAGGGGAGGCTTCCACTTGCAGGAATGGCCCCCATTTTGTTTCTTTGTGGATATCAGCATTAGTGTGTGTGTCATGCATTAGATTGCTTGTAAAGTCCCAGCACGGTAGACACTACATCTCAGCAGGCTGTTTGCTTGGTAAATAATTTAGGTAAAATACGTTTAGACTCCTTCAAACCATAGTTGTTGCTGCCTCCTAGGTGCGATTCAGGTTAAACCACCCAGGCTCTTTACGGGGATTTCCCGTAATTGGATTGAATTCCATCTCTGCTGGCTGGGTGCTTAGCTGCTGTAGGAAGAAAGGCAAAAAGGTGTTTCTTTGACTAAGAGTGTGGGGCTGTTCCCACAGTCTGTGGAATGAACTTTTTAAAGCGATTATTTCTTACCTGGGTTGTTTGGACAGCAGTAAGCATTTCTTTCCCTAAAATTGTAGCTGACCCTGAACATCACAGAAGCAGTTGGTAGAGGTGACATAAAAGTCTAGTATAAGCTGGGCTCGGTGGCTCAGCCTGTAATCCCGCGCCTTTGGGAGGCTGAGATGAGTGGATTGCCTGAGCCCGCGGGTTTGAGACCCGCCTGGGCAGTGAGACCTCATCTCTACAATAAATCAAAAAATCAGCCAGGCGTGGTAGCGCATGCCTGTAATTCCGGCTACTCGGAAGCCTGAGGCGGAAGGATCACCGGAGCCCAGCAGGCGAGGCACTGCACTCCAGTCTGGGCAACCGAGTGAGATTCCAACTCAAAAAAAAAAAAGTCTAGTATATAGGCAGATTTCTAAAGACCCTTCCAATGCCTACTCACACTTATCCATTTCTGTGGGTGATTCTCATGTGAGGAATTCCCCGGGAGCTTGTTACTCGGTCCCATGTTTTAGAGAGTCTTAATCAGTAGATCTCAGGTGGAGCCCAGGGGACTGTGTTTTCAGTAAGTGTTTCATATCATTTGAATGCAGGTGGGCCAGGGACCACATTCTGACCCAAACATTAAGAGAGAATACTTTTTTGTCTTGGCCAGTATTCTTGGTGTGCATTCAGGTCTGCAAACTCTAAGTTGATTTCAGAAAATATCAGCATTGAAGTTAGAGAATAGAATCTTATCTTCTTGTGGTTCTGCACCATTTTTTAGATGTGGATAATAAGACTAAGTGTATGACAGACACACGTTAAGATGCAAGTGATTTTCTTAATAGAAAGTTAGAGTCATAGAAATTTTTTTGAACATTTTATTTTTTTTATTTTAAAGATAGTGGTACAATTCAGGGTTAGGTATACAAATGGTTATTGTACAGGTAACATTTGGGTCTCCTGTTGGTCCCCACTTGGCCTGGTTTGAGATCAGGTTTCCTTCTTGATGTTGTGTCCTTGTCCCCTCATTCTCAACCTGGCAGTATCCCACTACTGCCAATACTTTTCTTCTCATTTTTTTTTTTTTTTTTTTTTTTTAGTCAGAGTCTCACTGTTTCACCCAGACTGGAGTGCAGTGTGTGCCACTCATGGCCATAGCAGCCTCAACCTGCTGGGCTCAGGTGATCCTTCTGCCTCAGCCTTCCATGGCCAGTCCCTTTCTTATAGTATGATGGTAAATGTTCAGGGTCTGCTCATGAGTGAGGACATGTGGTACTTAGTTCTTTGTTTCTGTGATAGATCACTGAGCATGATAGACTCTAAATCTATTCAGGTTGCTGTGAAGTCCATATGTTTCTCCTTCTTTATGGTTGTGTAATATTCCATCATGTATATATACCACATTTTTTTAATCCAGTCCACTTTTGATGGGCGACTTGGTTGGTTCCATGTTTTTGCTGTTGTGAATAGTGCTGTAGTAGACATGCATGTGCTGGTATCTTTTTCATAGAGTGATTTAAGTTCCTCCAGGTGTATGGAAGGGGGGTTGCAGGGTTGTATGGGAGGTCGAATTTTAGGTCTTTTAGGAATCACCACACTGTTTTCCACAGAGGTTGTACTAGTTTATAAGCCACAGAATTGTTAAGAGACACAAGAGCGAGCTGCAGGCACGTGGGCAGGTGTGCACATGAGCCCCAGCACATGTTCCCGTCAGAGTCTGAATACATCTGCTGTCCTCACTTAACTGGAACAAAATGTAAGTTAAAGCTCAGTGATGCTCGCTAGTGTTCTGTGGAAGCAGAACCGGAGGCCATTGTTCCAGACCCCTTGGTTGTGCAGATGCAAAAGCAATGACCCCAGGAGGACAGGTGTTTACACAGGTCACATGCAGGGCTGGGCCTCAGTCCCTCGGAGTGTCAGCGTCTCATCTAGAAAACAGCAAGAGACACAGCTTTGCCGCTTGGTTGTGGTGAGGATTAAATAAGATAGCTTATGTTAGGGTGTTTGGAAACTGAAGAGAATCATAGATGTAAATCCTAATTATGATGCATGCTGTGTTTTCTTCTAACTCAAGTATTTAGAACCATGCTGGGAATCTCTTGACGTGAAGTTACTAGTTGATTCTAGATCAATGACTACATGTCCTACTGGGTATTTAAAAAGCCCTCTTGTGGTCCTTATGGCGAACTTTGATAGTACAGATTATCAAAAGAAAGAAAATTTTTAATTATTCATAATCCTACCACACAGAGGATCACTATTAAAACTTGACATAACAACATCTAGATATTTTTCTTTCTTTCTTTTTGTTTTTTTTGTTTGTTTTTTTGAGACAGGGTTTTACTCTGTTGACCATGCTGGAGTACAATGGCATGATCATAGCTCACCACAGCCTCAAACTCCTGAGGGCAAGCAATTCTTCCATCTCAGCCTCCCAAGTAACTGGGACTACAGGCACGCACCACTGCACCCAGCTAGTTTTTTATAGATAAGAGGTTTTGCTTTGTTGCCCAGGCTGGTCTCAAAATCCTGACCTCAAGCTATCCTCCTATATCAGCCTCCCAAAGTGCCGGGATTACAGGCATGAGCCACCACATCTGGCCCAGCTTCTAGACATTTTGTTGTACATGCATAGATATTTTCTAAAAATCAGGTTATACTGGGTATTCATTCTGCTTTGCAGCCTGTTTTCAATTTTTTTTACTTAACAGTACATATATTGCAGATATTTCCTACATTAGTAATTCTATGCTATTTATTTACTGATTTTGAGTCAGGACCTCACTCTGTTGCCCAGGCTGGAGTGCAGTGGCACAATTATGACTCACTACATCCTCCACCTCCTGGGCTCAGGTGATTTCTCCACCTCAATCTCCACAGTAGCTGGGACTACAGGAGTGCCACCATACCCAGCTTATTTTTTTTATTTGTTGTAGAGACGAGGTCTCACTGTGTTGCCTAGGCTGGTCTCGAACTCCTGAACTAAAGTGATTCCCTTATCTTGGCCGCCCAAAGTGCTGGGATTATAGGCATGAGCCACTGTGCCTGGCGATGCCATTATTTTAAGTGATTGTATAGTATCCCATTATATGGACAAAGCAAAATGTAATCAGTCTCCTATTGGACACAGTCTTTTAAAGATTCTGTGCTTGTCAATGTTGTATAATTGCCGAAATAAGCATCTTTGAAGCTGAATCTCATACATGGCAATTGGGTTTCCTTGTTTACATTGGCTACTCAAAAAGTCAGAGCTCATGTTAGAGATGCTGCATTTACTGCATGAGCTCACTTTGAAATGAGCATCGACAATTTTAGATAATGTTATTTATTTTCATACCCAGAAATTCTAACTTTTATGTTTTGGGATCTAACCCACTTGAGTGTTCAGGATACCTTCTGCCAGTCTGCTTTTTGCTTCTTCTCAAAGCATGACAGTATTGACCTCCCTGTTTCTTCCGGACTCTGACTTTCCTTAAGCCAAACCATTTGCAGTTTGCAAGTGACCTTGTGGCGTAGCAATGCTACTCTCTCCCCCAAGAATTGCCTGTCCAGTTATGGCAAAGACTCTCCCTTTTATTAAACAAAGTTCATAATCAGTCAGGAGAGGGACCTTTTGCATTCTGAATTCTTAAAATTGTGCTTTCTTAAGTTAAATGGTATGTTAGGAGTATTTCTGATACAAAATTGGAAACTTTCAGTTACCAGAAGGCATTGCTTATCTTTGTAAATACACATGTTCCAATTAAAATAGGTACTAAAATATTTTTGTGGCACTTCAAAACTCCCAATTTAGATTTAATTTAGATTAAAACACTTACTCTTTTTAATAAAGTTATAAAATTGATTATTAAAATTGCCTATTGAAGAGTAAAAGCAATGAAACGTTTATTTTCCTTACAAAACAATTTAGTCTTCAATAAGTGTGATTGTATTAATCAATTACACTATTAAAATACAACTGCCATATTCAACCTGACTCATTTGTCATGACAGTTTCTATAATTATAGAAATTATACCTAGCTGTGTATATAGCCGTAATCCTGCCCTAAATATAAATAATTGTCTCTATTAATTCAGTTCACAGTTACTGTCTATTAAATCCTCAGTTAAATGGCAATTTGGGGACCTTCATTTAAAATCCTCCTGAATCTTTGTTGTTCCATCTGACTGCCAAAGCCCCACAAATGCACCTCCTACTGTTGATTCCAGAAACCAATTTATGAGCAAAATAGTTTTTTTAATACAAATATTTAAAAGGTCCGTTTAAGCTTGAGGTTTGAGGCTCAGGAAAAAAAAAAGAAAAGAGGGTGTTCGCCTGAGTGGAGGGCACTGACAAAAGAGAGAGAACAAATCTCTGTGCCCTGGTATGTATTTCAGTTTGGAAAAATAGTATATAAATTTTAGTTGGAAAATCTCTGCATGAAACCCTCTATGTAAACCCCAAGTACTGGAGTATATGGCTGAGTAACTATTCACAACTTGTATTTCCACAGGTGTGGATGAGGTCACCATCGTCAACATTTTGACCAACCGCAGCAATGCGCAGAGACAGGATATTGCTTTCGCCTACCAGAGGAGGACCAAAAAGGTACAGACATTTCCAGAGATGGAGGGCATTCCTCGCCGAATTTAATTTCCACAGACATTGCTTTTTCTTTTCATCAATTCTAGAACCCACTGACAAAAGCCTATTGGAACCCTTGCATCTCTGAGATGTTTTTCTTACATCTTTGTAAGAGTTCCCACTCACACATATGTGGCCACCGGATGCAGTGCTTGGGGGCTCATTTGTAAAGACAGCATCCTCCTCCAACAGACTACCAGGAGGGAGCAATTTTGGGAATTGGAAATTAGAAAGGAATAGGGAATAACAAGGACGACAGCAGTGATAGGTATCATTCTGTGAGCGTTTACTTTGTGCCAGGCACTGTGCTCAGTCTCTACATGGAACAATCCATTTCTTTGTCATGACTTCTGTTGGCTTTTGATAAGGCGTTTCTCATTTAATTGTAGGACACTACCCTCTGTTGAGTGCTGATCCTAACATATTCCTCTCATTCTTCAAATATGTACTTGAATTCTTAAGCATTTCACAGCGAATAAGCTTAACTGAGAGTCCATTCGATCTGCAAGGCTATCTTCCCATGCCGTGCTTCCACGATGTAAAGAGTCTTTGTGAGCTTTTCCCTTTGCCTGTCCACCGGGGGTAGGGAAACAACCGGTGCTTGTTCATCTTTTATTTTGTCGCAGTGCTAGGAAATTTTATTTTTAAGGATGTGCTGCTTTATTTTTAACTTCTTGCTATTAAAAGCTTTTGATTTATTCTTGGACTGCACGGTAAGTGTGGCTTCCTGCAGCTCTCATTTGACTTACGGCTTTCACTCGCAGCCACAGCAGAGGGGAGCTGGAGGGATTCCAGAAAAGACATCTCGTCCCTGGGGCTGATGTGACCACCAGGGCTCTGGGAGTGGCAGGTCAAGCCTTGCTGTAGCCTCCCTTCCCCACCTTCCAAAACAGTTGGAAAGGACCTCAAAAGGAAAGCATCTGGCTTCTTTAGTCTTGTGTGCATTAAAAATCTTCTTCCGTGAGTCTTTTTTTTTTTTTTGAGTTGGAGTCTCACTCTGTCACCTAGGCTGAGTGCAGTGGCATGCTCATGACCACTGCAGGCTTGATCTGCTGGGCTCAGGCGATCCTTCTGCCTCAGCCTTCCAAGTAGCTGGAACCACAGGCACGTGCTACCACACCCATCTAATTTTTAAAATTTTTATTGTAGAGATGAGGTCTCGCCAAGTTGCCCAGGCTGGTCTTGAAGGTGTGGGCTCAGGCAATCCTCTCACCTTGGCCTCCCAAAGTGCTGGGATTATAGGCATGAGCCACCACGCCCAGCCTATGAGTCTTTTTTTTTTTGGAGTCGAAAAATCTCATCATTGCTCAGGCTGGAGTGGAGTGGCACACTTATGGCCACAGCAGCCTGAACCTGCCGGGCTCAGGTGATCCTTCCGCTTCAGCTTTCCAAGTAGCTGGAATTACAGGAACATGCCACCATGCCCGACTATTTTTTTTGATTTACTGTAGAGACAAGGTCTTGCCATGCTGCCCAGGCTGGTCTTGAACCCAGGGCTCAGGCAGTCCTCTCGCCTCTGCCTCCCAAAGTGTTGGGATTACAGGCGTGAGCCACCGTGCCCAGCCTTCCAAGAGTCTTATATGAATCTTCTGTAGTGAGGCATAGAGGGGAGTGCTTTATTTCTCCAGCCTTCCCCAAAGGATCTGTGAGCTGGTAGAGCCAAGTTCCCACTGGAGCAGAACGACCTCCTCTTTGGATGGCAGGCAAAAAATGTCACAGAATGTGGTCTTGGGATACACGACACATACATACAAGTGGACACACAGATATAGAAACCTGGATCTTGCTCTCAAATGGGATATATGGAGAACAAAGCTCCCAGACCTTGTTGAAGTAGAGATATTACCAGAATCATAATGGGGTCCAGCAACCTCACAGACTTTGCTGTGTGCTGGAGTAGCTCACCGTGCTCCTGATCCTTGATGGTCAGCCTTGGACCAAAGAGAATTGCCCTCATTTACAAAAAGATACATAAACAACTTTCAGTTTTTCCTGAAGACAATCCTAGACGCAGGGCCTGCTGGTTTCAAATGAGTTGTCTGCAAAATAAAGAAGAAAGGTGTACACCACAGAGTGCTTCAGGGCTGTGGTCTGAGCTGCCTGTGTGCCTATGGGAGGAGCTTGAAGAGCCTGGGCCCGTGAACAGAGCAGAGGGGAGCTGGGAGAGATGGCTGATGTGATGTTTCTTTCGTGTTCTGGGAGAGGCCAGGTGCTAGGTGTCGCCACAGAAGGAATGGTTATGTTTTATTTATCAAACACTTCTGGAGCTTTTGTTAAGGGCAGAGCTCTGTGCTGGACGTTTTGAGAAACAGGAAGTTGAACGCCCATAAGGAGTTCAGAATAGAAGTGGAAGAAGTCAGTCGGTGCCCAGGTGCTGTTTGAGGTTTGAACAGAGAACGGGTAGAGGGGGGTGCCACGGGGAGGCTAAGTCTGGAGTTACCTAACCTCAAAGTTCCAAATTGGGAGATGGCTGTTATAATTGGGAGGTGTTGCTTTTAAAACCCCCTCCTAAGTGCTATGTGTTCCTAGGACATTGGGAAGCAGGAGAAGGTAGGTGGCGAAAGGCTTGGGACAGATGATTTCTAAGATTCGGGTCTAGCACTCTACATCTATGAATGACTCGAGATGATTGTCTCTGAAGCAGGCTGCAGATCACTTCTCATAGGCAGCAAGTACCTTTAGGGCTAAACATTGTGATGCTGTGGGTGTTACTAGAGAAAGAAAGAAGGGACAGAAGATAAGGAAAATGAAGAGAAGGAAGAAAATAATTACAGTAAGAGAGTTTGGTTCTCACCTATGATTTGTGGGATGTTTAATCCCCAGGGAAGCATCTCTGGAAGCCACGTTGAATTTGGGGTGTCTGACTATGTCCAGGGGTGCCAACTCAGACCTCTGACGTATATCCTGTGTCCATGGTGACAGCAGAACCCTTAAGAAGTTGTCTGCAGCAAGGAATTCAAGGGTGTTATCCAGGGATGTTAGTTTCCCATTACCTCCATTAACACCGTCCCAATTTGGTGTGGGCAGAGTATCAGATGAAGTGTTTTGCATGGGGAGAGCTTTGTGACCCTGTCTCTGGCTATGTTGGGGCCTTGCGTTCCTTCTGGCGACTTTGAGGAGCCGCGCCTGCAGCGACTGTCCAGATATCTCAAAGGACGTCAGCAGGCCATGGGGACTGCTTCCTGGGAGGCTCTCCACTTGAGCCCCCCTCCTCAGCAGGGGCCAGATCCCGGAAAGCACCCCGTCTTTCATGGGTGCTACCACTTTTAGGCCTCAAGTGCCTTCACACTTACAGCTTTCTGGGGGAACTGCATGCCATGCCCATTTCCCTTTAATCATATGGGGCGAAGGCAAAATCAGCTTGGATTGGAAAAGGTTTTGGTAAAACAACGCCTGGTCTTTATGTTTCTGACATCTGGGTCTGCAGAGGACAGAGACTCAAGGGAGTCTGACCCAAGACTCCCGAGTGATGAAAGACCCACAACCTGCTTCACACGCAGATGCTGCTTTTGTTTTACTCGCCAGTTCGAAAGTGAATATTTGTCACCCACCACGTTTTCCATATGATTGCCTGTTTTTCTGAAGGAACTTGCATCAGCGCTGAAGTCAGCCTTATCTGGCCACCTGGAGACAGTGATTTTGGGCCTGCTGAAGACACCTGCTCAGTTCGATGCATCCGAGCTAAAAGCCTCCATGAGGGTAAGTGCGTGTGAGATGTCATCTCTGTCACATCTGCTGCTGATATTTGTGAATTATAGCCTTCTGAGTGTGATTTGATGATTTTCAGTTTTGTTGAATTCGTATTTGAAACCCCCCCCCTTTTTTTTAATGAACTGAAACGATAAATCTCAGAATCTGCACCAAAAATATTTCAATGACTCGTTGTAATGCTGTAAAGAAATTTCAGGATGCTGAGAAGTCAGTTGCCAGCTGCTACTACTTGGCACCTGGCAATTGGAATACCATTTGGGAAAACTACTTCCTTGATTACACTTCCTCCTTTAAAAAGATATGTTGTGATGTTAAGGCAAAAGAACTACTCCCAGCTTTTGTTAAGTGAAGCTAGCAGATCCTGCCCATACTCTCATGGGTGCTTCTTCCTGGGAGCCTTTGTTTGGCTTAAATTCAGGCAAAATCAGAGCACCACGGTGCACGTCAGGGGTGGCACCTGTGTTTAGGTCAAGTCTTGTGGCACTTGTTTTGTTTTTCTTGTGCACGGTTATTTTGAACATGGAATTTTAGGTTAAATTAGATAGCACAGATTTCAAGTTGGGAAGCCCTTGAATTTTGTGCATGCCGAAAACATCGAGTTTTATATACATGTGTGAGATGCATAGACATAAATGTATTACAGCAGGACGCGTGGATACTTTTCGTGTGCGCCCCCAGCACTTTGGATAGTCCGACACTGCCCTCTGCTGATTTAACTGGGTAAAGCCTCTGCAGTAGTGTGGGAAGCCATATTTCTGGTATTTGATTCGTAGTCTGAGTGCATTTTTTGTGATGCCACTATTCCTGAATAATGAACAGTCTGAGCTGAAAGCCTGTCACCAGAGCTAATGTCACAGTTCAGCTGTCATCCTTTCCACAGAGAACACCTCAAGAGTGAGGCTGCTTCACACACTGGGTGTCTCCAGAGCCCCAAACTTTGTAGCTCAGGGCTGCTGAAAGATCTGTTGTGAAATCTCTCTTTTCCTTCAGTTTTTCAGCTCAGCCCAAGCTGTGATCTGTCTATTTGAGTGGACTGGCTCCGGGTTTCCTAAGCAGGCTACATTGCAGGGAAGGTATAATTAGGAATGATCAAATGTCAGCAACCTTTAATGATCCTGCTTGATAAAAATAGCATTCCTGAAAACTGAGTCTCTGGACCTTGGAGGCATGGGTGAACCCACCTCTCCTAGGTTTCTTCTGACCATCAGCACTTCAGATCAGTTTATCTGATTTCCTGGAGAATCTATTCAGTTGTGATTTGTGTGCTAATTTTACCAGTATCTATTACTAGGTATTAGTGACTCGAAACAGACCAGTTAGTGCTGTCAGTCCCCAGTGTAATCTATGTAATTGGGCCCGATGGAAGGTGCTTTAACTGCGGAATCTTTGACCCAGTGCCAGCTCTTCCATTAGGTCTCACAGTTGAGTACCCTTCTGAAATCCATAAAGCTTGAACTGACATTAACTGAACTATGCTTTAAAAAAAATCTGTTTGACTTCTGGCAATACCAGTGGCAGTCTCTGCCATATGTTACTGTAGAAGTTGCCCTTGTGATAGGAATGGTGGACAATCTGTGGACAGCTTGGGCCAAGCTTCGGGAACTGCCAAGGTCACCTTTGAATATGGAGATAAAAGCACTATTAGAATTTTCAGATATCACCACTGGTAAATCAGTGATGGAAGGAAACAAATCTTGCATTATTCTGCCCGTCTGGCATTTCTGTGATGTCAGGAACTAGCATTTCTTCCAGGGCACGAGTTATTTTTAGACTATATTTCTATCATCCTTGAGATTGCAAAACTGCCCCTTTCTAAAATATTCAAAGATGCTCGTTTGTCATATTATAGCATGTGTATAGAATGCTGTGTGGACCCCTGGCTAGCAAGGGGAGAATTTTTGGCTTTGCTGGAACCTCTACAAGTCATGATTACAAACTCTGAAAGAAGAGCCATTGGCTCAAGGATTAGATTGAGAATAAAATTCAAAATGAACCATTCACCTGAGGCTTAGCTTATATTACACAAACTACTTTTTCAGGGGCATATAAGCTCTAATAAGTTTAATTAATAGCTGACACACTTTTCATGTGGATAAGTAAGTTTCTTATTGTATTAACACCTTATAATTGATTTACATTTTAAACAGTTGTAATTCTATTTAGTTCAAAGTGATATTTCCATATTCGAAAAGACATGTATTAAAGAATCCTGATTATTAAATCTTGACTTTGATCATGAAGCCAGCTTTGAAATCCATGTTTCATTGAGTCCTTTCAAGCTGTCTGGCACGCTCAAAAGTGTGTATATTAAATTTGAATACATCACCCATCAAATTCTTATTCCTTAATAAAGTGTTGGTGTCTAGGTTTATTTGGCACATTATTATTCCCTTTTGCTTCCCTAAAATGCCCGAAGAGTGCATAATAATCAAGCAAAAGTGGAAGTCCAGGAATGAAATTTTTAACATTAACCCAATTTTACATTTCAAAGAGGTACAGCTAAAATTTGTATCTTAACTATACCTTTCCCTGGTAAGAAGACTTACTCTACTCTAACAATGCTGGCTACAAAAGACAACAGACAATTTCTATATTCCTTTATTTTAAATCAGAGACAAGAATTGTGTAGTGAGGCAAATTCTCATCTGTTAAAATAATGGATGGAAAAATAAAAATGAGGAGAAAGAAAAAGTTACCTTATAAGCCCATCACCAAAAGGCAGCCTCTTTGGACATTCTGGTATGGAGTCATTGCTGCCTCTTCCCATTCCCTACCGCATGTATATTTTTTAGCAGAATTGAACTCAGAAATGCCACTTGTACCATTTGTGTTCTGGTGAAGCATTCTTTCAAGTAATAGAAAATACCATTCTTTTGTGCTGAGGGATAGCGCTCAGATTCTTTTAGCAGGAATGTAGGAAGGAGAATGCTGATAGACCCAAACTATGTTTGTGTTTTCCTTAATGGAGATCGGAGAAGCAGGCTAGTGGCGGGGGCCTCTTTCCCTGCTGATGTTTGTGCTTCCTGGTTCACAGGGACTGGGGACCGATGAGGACTCCCTCATTGAGATCATTTGCTCCAGGACCAACCAGGATCTGCAGGAAATTAACAGAGTCTACAAGGAAAGTGAGTAGCCCTATTTTTGTGACTTATCCTCTCAACCCAATTTCTACCTGGGTACCTGGGTTCGTGTTTGGGATCAGATGCCCAGATTGTAGCTGTGCAGACATGCCCACCATCTTGACCCTGTAGGTGAAGCGGGCCATAGTTCCGGTCTCTCTCCATCACCTCCTCTTAGCCTATGGAGTGTTTATTACATTCCATTAGAACTTCAGCAAAAGAGTAAACAGAAGAGAAAGCAATGTGTATTTTTATAAAAAGACCTGATGAGAAGTAGAGAGTATCATATACGGAGTCCACTTACTGGGTGCTGTTTGGTCTCTTCTTAAGAGGTTCCCAACTCTGGACTGTGGATAATTGGAGAATTATTGACAAGAGAACCCTGTAAACCTGTGTGCACTCAACAGTATTGGAGGCTGTGGGCAGAATAAATAATGCAACTTCCATTGCAACTGCCATTTTTTTTTTTTTGAGTTGGAGTCTCACTCCGTCGCCCAGGCTGGAGTGCAGTGGCATGCTCACGGCTATCCCAGTGTCGGTCTGCTGGGCTCCAGTGATTCTTCCACCTCAGCCTTCCATGTAGCTAGAACTATAGGGGCACGCACTACCATGCCTGGCTAATTTTTTGATGTATTATAGAGATGAGATCTCACCGTGTTGCCCAGGCTGGTCCCGAGCCTGCGGGCTCAGGGTTCTCTCTCTCTTACCTTAGCCCCCCAAAGTGCTGGAATTATAGGCTTGAGCTACCATGCCCAGCCACAACTGCCTTTTTAAAAAATAAATATATCATAGTTGTACTCATTTTGGGGGTACATGTAATATCTTGGTGTATGTATACAATGTGTAATCATCAAGCCAGGCTTATCAGGATATTACCTTACACATGTGTCTTTTCTTTGTATTAGAAATACTACAATTCTCTAGCTACTACATTTTAATATGGATGCTATTTTGAATATTGAAATACAAATTAATTATAAAGTATGATTGAATTCTTACTAGTTTTTGCCAGTGTGCATTTTCTCAATCAGTGGATAATATAGCACAATTATGTGTGTGCAGCCCTTCATACTTTTTGATGTTCAAAGTGAGAATTCATGGTCAGGAAGGTTGGGAACCAGTATTTTAACTACAAAAGAGGTCACTGATCAAAGGTGAGCCTGAGGATCCCCGATTTGATCTAGCCCTGCCTGCTCCTTGTCACTGATAATGAGTCCGGCTCTGATTTCATGAGGGTCAACTCATTCTGGAGATCCTGCCCTCAGCATGGGGCTAAGGAGCGTGGACACATCCCGCTGAACCAGCTGCTCTGCATTTCAGTCTTAGTGGGAAAGGGGGAACTTGGGTAGGGGGCGGCTGGCTGCACGGGCAGGAGGCATAAGGCCGGATGTGTTGTTTTCCCAGTGTACAAGACCGACCTGGAGAAGGACATTGTTTCCGACACATCCGGAGACTTCCGCAAGCTGATGGTTGCCCTTGCCAAGGTTGGTTTCTCGGTATATTCCTCTCCCCTTGCTTCCTCCCAAGGGAAGTCACCGCCTCATTTTATACTTGGGAGTGAATTAACTAAATCCTCTGTGCCTGCATCAGAAATTCAGCTGTGTTTTCAACAGCGGGTTTGCACTGTCAGTGCAGAGTTGTCATTTTTGTGTAATAGGATTTCTTATCCTGTGAGACCACATGGGCAGGTGGACTTTGAGGGGGAGCTGGCGACTCTCAAGTCCTGGCCTGGGTTGGTGTGCCCACCCAGGCTGGGTGCCCTAGGGAAGGTCACTCTGCCTCTATCTGTGCACGCAGGACCCTGTGGGAAGTGACCTTGTTTCTTTCACCTGTTCTCCCATCTTATGGAGAATTTGCCCATGCAGCCCTTTGTCTGGAGGGGGATCTGTGTGGAGCTGATTGCTGATGTCGACCCATTTACATGGAGGAAGGGTGTTGCCTCTGGGTATCTCTGGTTCTGGGCAGCGTAGGGAGGAAGAGAAGCTATTTTCTCTGGACACCCTGAGAGCGAATGACTGAGAGTGCCTGGTGTCCCGGCCATTCACGTCTCTGTTACGGTCACAACTCCCATGCCATCCTCGCTGGCACACCTCTCCCTCCACCACCGCCCTGGGTCCCGCCACCCACGGATCTTTCTGAAATTCATTCTCACTGTTTAACTTCCCTCTTCCAAACCTATTTCTACTGAGTCAGATCTAAACTCTCAGCCGCCTTTAAGGTCCTTTGCCCCCAGCCCACCCTCCCTTCGTCTTCACTTGGCCATGCCTCCAGCTTAGCTCTGCTGTGATGGGCCGCACCCCACGTGCCTGGGAGTGTGCTCTGCTTCTGCCACCATCCCCCTCCACGAGCCACACCTGACGCGGCTTCCAGGTTCAGGCTCTTTGCCTCACCCTGGTCCTCACCCTTTGCTGACTCCCTCCTTCTGAGCGTTCTCTCTTTTGTGCATTTCATGCCATCTTCGTGCCATGGATTACTGTGTGGTTTCACCATTTGTTCCATGCTTCTTTCTCCATCTGGATCGTAAACTCTCTGAGGAAAAAACGAAATCTCATTAGCTTTTTTTTTTTGGCGGGGGCATTCTGGAAGGTGCTTAGCCCAGGACTGGACCCCAAGATGGTGATGGCAAAGCACAGCCCCCACTTCCCTACCTCAAACATTTCACCATTCCTTGGTCATGTTAGGTGAAGGAAAGCTTGAGGTGGTGGCTTGTTCAGGAAATGAAGTCATGGCTTACATGGGTTGAGGAGAAAACACGTTCAGTTTTAACATATACAGAGAAATAGATTTGATGTTCTTCATTTTTTTCTGCAGGGTAGAAGGGCAGAGGATGGCTCTGTTATTGATTACGAACTGATCGACCAAGATGCCCGGGTAAGTGCCAAGCTTTTTGGCTTGAGTTTCTGTTTTCTGGTAAGTCTCTGGATTGTCTGTAGTCATCTATTCCAGTGTAGCGAATTGTCCCCAAGCTTAGTGACTTAAAACTTAAAGGCGAGCCTGAGGATCCCTGATTGGATCTAACCTGCTCGTTCCTTGTCACAGATAATATTGACTTCTTGAGGGAAAACTCATTGTAGAGAATCCTTCGTCAGCTTGGGGTTAAGGAGCATGAATATATTCGACATTTATTATCACTTAGCTTCTGTGAGTCAGGAATTTGGGAGTGGCTTAGCCAGATGGTTCTGGCTCAGAGTCTCTCCTGAGTTTGCAGAGAAAATGATGGCTGGGACCATTGTCACTGAGGGCATTACTGGGTCAGGGAATCTGCTTCCAAGATGGTGTACCCACATGCCTGTTGTCAGGAGACCTCTAGCCCGCAGTCAGTGGAAGCCTCCACCTTTGGAAGGGAAGAATGTCAAAAAATTGGTGGCCGTATTTTAAAGCCACCACTGTTGGAGAGCAATATTTATTAGAAGATATTCCCTTGTAATGCTGGTGTTAATGACAGGGTCAATACCTGACTTGCACATGCCCGTTCAGGCCTGGCTTGCATGGAGGGGCTGGTTTCTACTGGGTGTGATTTGGCTGCACACTGGTGTGCATGCGTGCACACATAGAGCAGACAGTGCAGAAGCAACTGGGGACAGCAAGGATTATTGGTCCGTGACGGTGGGGCACAGGGGAGGGAGCAAAGGCCTGCCCTTCTCTTCTGGCTGAATAGAACTTTGCCAGTTCTGGTTCCACGGTCTCTGAGATCTGTTTGCTAAGCTTGTTCAGCCTGCTGTGAACTGGGCCCCTTACTCTGGGGGTCAGTAGTTAGAGCATGTTGTAAAACCTACTGAGAAAAATGAATTTCAATTCACATTAATTTTAAAACTCAGTACATTCCACATGGCACTTTCAGCTGGTGGCAGAGAAGGGTCTTAAATAAAGTCAATTAAGGTTGAGTTTTGCCACTCCCGGAGGGCGGATGATCGCTGAATTCACAGCTCCCTGGCATGATCCCTCCTTCCTCTCGCCCTTCCCGCCATTGTTAACATGATTTGTGGCCCCTGAATTTTCTGGAGACTGAAAATGGGATTGGGCTGGCGCCTTTCCCAGCTCCATTGTGTCCCGAGTCTGCAAAGCTCCCGAGTGGGCTTCTGATAGTAGCTGCCTTCAGGAAATGGCCACTAGCTTGCCTGCTACTAAATATGCCGAGAGAGAGGAGGGCCGGATGTGCTAGTGGATGGCTGCATGTCCTTCTCCACATGAAGAGATGCTCTCGGCTCTTCCTTCTTTGTATCTTTTTGATTGGGGTCTCACTCTGTCACCCAGACTGAAATGCAGTGGCAGGATCACGGCGATCGTGCCTCATGGCAGCCTTGATTTCCTGGGCTCAGGCGATCCTTCCACCTCAGCCTCCTGGGTAGCTGAGACAACAGACAAGCACCACCCCAGCTAATTTTTAAACTTTTTTTGTAGAGATGAGGTTTCGCTGTGTTGCCCAGGCTGGTCTTAAACTCCTGGGCTCAAGCGATCCTCCTGCCTCGGCCTCCCAAAGTGCTGGGATTACAGGTGTGAGTCACCGTGCCCGGCCTCCATCCTCCTTTTCTTGTTCAGAGAAGGCGATTGTGTGGCACTGACCTTGTGAACAGTCTGCAGTCTCGTGTCATATCTGTCAGTGCCTAAGGAAGACAGCTTGTGATGCAGGATTTTGACGTATATAGCATGCTTTTGCCCATGTCTGCAGAGCAGTCCACTCTTTCTCATGTGGCGTTTTGAGTAGCTTTCTGTGTGTTTCTCGCACGACATTTTTTATGACCTTGTTGTGGATGGTGTAGTTACTTTTGGTTGGTTGTACTCACAGGATCTCTATGATGCCGGAGTGAAGAGGAAAGGAACTGACGTTCCCAAGTGGATCAGCATCATGACCGAACGGAGTGTGTGCCACCTCCAGAAAGGTGGGTGCTGTGCTGAGGGAGTCTCTGTGCCAAGGAGCTCTCGGGTGGCCTGGGGAAAGTCTGTGTCGGGGCTCCGGTCTGCCAGAACAAGGTTCACTCTCATTTGGCACTCTCTTGGGTTCACCCTTGTTTCCTCATCAAGTCCATTTGCCCTCCTCTCCCATTCTGGATCCTTCTCTCCCCTAAATAGTTTCTGTGTTTGGAGTTTTAACTCGCTGTCCTTTCTCGTCTGATGATCATTTTATCTTGCCATATTTGTTGATATAGTGGACTTTGCTGGCTGCTACGTACTGTTTCTCATGGCTTCCAGATGGAATGGGTTTCACTCAGGGGAGGTGAAGATAGTCAAAACATGTAGCCTGGGCAATGTCACTCAGGACAGGTGTGCATGGTATGGCCATTGCAGGACAAACTGGTGCATTGTTGGCTCAGGTCATCATGGCACCCTCTAACCTGCGAGGATGCTATGATCATCCTCCATTTTTTTTGAGACAGAGTCTTACTCTGTCACCCAGGCTGGAGTGTAGTGGTGTACGCATGGCTATCCCAGCCTCAACCTTCTGAGCTCAGACGATCCTTCTGCCTCAGTCTTCCAAGTATCTGGAACCACAGGTGCGCACTACCACGCCTGGCTAATTTTTTGATTTATTGTAGAGATGAGGTCTTGCCGTGTTGCCCAGGCTGATCCAAACTCCCAGGCTCAGACAATCCTCTTGCCTTTGCTTCCCAAAGTACCGGGATTACAGGCATGCACCACTGTGCCCGGCCCATCTTCCATATTTTAGATCATGGTGCGTAGCTGTGTGGGTGATCATTGACAGCTTTGACTAGTGACACTGATCTGATGATTACTTGTCGCTTTTCCTTAGTATTTGATAGGTACAAAAGCTACAGCCCTTATGACATGCTGGAGAGCATCAAGAAGGAGGTTAAAGGAGACCTGGAGAATGCTTTCCTGAACTTGGGTAAGCAAGTATGGCCCCTCATCCCTGGTGGACTTCAGCTCTCAGTGGACAGTGCTGACACAGAATAACACAGGGCCGTCCTCTGCATTCAAGTGTGTTGGGAAGGTGTGGCTTCTGCGTATGCTTCGGGTAGTTTTATCATCCTAATCACATACATTTAGGGATATAAAATGGAAGAAGTGCTTACACTAATAAGAAATTGCTGCCAGGGAGGAATAGGATAGCAGGAGAAGAGAGGGTTGTGTTGGGAAAACTCACATGTGCACTCCAGGTTTCTGCAGCCCTGAGTCCCCTGTCTTAAAACCTCAGCATCACTTGGCATTTCAGAGGATTCCTGGGCTTCCCTCAGCCTCTCTCATTTTGTATCCCACTTCTGCTGTATCAGGTCGTTTCTGGTTTGCAGCCAGGTCAGGGCATCCCCTCCCGCTGATGGGACAGAGACGAGCAGATGTGCCCTGATGTCCTCTCTTCTCTCCACAGTCCAGTGCGTCCAGAACAAGCCCCTGTATTTCGCTGACCGGCTGTACGACTCCATGAAGGTAAGGGTGCCTGGCGGAGAGGTCTGTGTTTTCACATTGGGCTTTTTCTTGTGTGCCCCAACTAAGTCTCCTTGCCTAGTGGCTGGAGGAAGGGACCCCACTGTCTGGACACAGAAGCACAGCAGTGTTTACATTTGACAGATGAGAAAACCACACATTTGTCTTCTCTCTCCCAACTGTGTGAGCCAGTGTGTGCACAGGTAGAAGTCAAGTGCTATGGGAGAGAGTGAGAAATGGTCGGCGTGTCTGACCTCTGCTCATGGGTTTTAATGGCTTTCTCCTATTATCCCTAGAGTAATGATGAGTGAGAAAGGGAGAGAGTATTAAGCACCCACTGTATCCTGGACATGTGGTACTATTTTATCTTAAATCCTGGCACAGGCCAGGCTCGATGGCTCAGCCTGTAATCCCAGCATTTTGGGAGGCTGAGGCGAGTGGATTGCCTGAGCCCATGGGGTTGAGACCAGCCCGGGCAACTTGGCAAGACCTTTTCTCTACAATAAATAAAAATTAGCTGGGTGTGGTAGCGCATGCCTGTAGTTCCAGCTACTTGGAAGTCTGAGGTGGAAGGATCACCTGAGCCCAGCAGGTAGAAGCTGTGGTGGCCAGGAACATGCCATTGCACTCCAGGCTGGGTGACAGAGTGAGACTACAACCAAAAAAAAAAAAAAAAAATTCCTGGCACAGCAGCCTCCAAGGCTTATGTGATTATCTTTTTGTAGATGAAGAGACTAGAGCTCAGAGAGCCTCAGCCTGCTTGAGGTTACACAGCTGGATTTGAACCTGGGTCTTGCCAACCCCAAAGCCTGCCTGGCAGCTCTCCCTTAAGTGAACCATCTCTTCCCACAGACCTCTCCTGTTTTCTCTACCTCAGACATGCCTGGTGTCTTTTGGCTTCCAGGCTTTTGCCATTTCTTCCTAGAGCCCCTTCCTTGTCCACACCGGCTCTCTCATCTCACTTCAGACTCCACATCACATGTGACCCCTTAGTGCCTCTGGTCTGAGGCTATGGACATGAAGTCAGTGGCCCTCACTGCCCATACCATTCACAGCGGCCCAGGCCATGATGAAAATGTGTTGGCACGCCCTCTCCAAGTCCTTGAGAGTCAGGAAACCTTGTGTCACATATGAAAACTCACGACTCCTTGAGCCGAGTCTTGCGGCAGTAGGTGCTCAGTCTGTGTTTACTGAGTGAAGGCATCGAGTAGGAGTTTGTGCTGACTAAATCCTGGGGTGTTTGGAATGCCAAGAGGCCCATTTTTCTAAAGGAGATAGTTGCATTTGTTGTGTTTGCAGTCCCTTAGAAGGCAGCATCCAGAGTCCAGATCAGTTCCACATGCAAGAAAACTTACTGCAGGCTGAGTGTCCCTTGTCTGAAATGCTTGGGACTGGAATGTTTTGTATTTTTCATTTTGGAATATTTGCTTATTCATAATGAGATGGGACCCAAGTCTAAACTTGAAATTCGTTTATGTTTTAGATACACCTCATACACGTAGCCTAAAGGCAACTTCATACAATATTTTAATAATTTTGTGCGTGAAACAAAGTCTGTGTTGAGTACGTACGTGTGGGATTTTCTATTTCTGGCATCGTGTCGGGGCTCAAAATGTTTCAGAATCTGGAGCATTTAGGGTTTCAGATTTTCAGATCAGGGATGCTCAACCAGTAGGCTGTCTTTTAACAGTAACATTGTCGGCGAGTTTTCACCTGGAATATCAACTTAACTTTCAGGGCAAGGGGACGCGTGATAAGGTCCTGATTAGAATCATGATCTCCCGCAGTGAAGTGGACATGCTGAAAATTAGGTCTGAATTCAAGAGGAAGTACGGCAAGTCCCTGTACTATTATATCCAGGTGAGACCTGGGGTGCTGTGTCGGTCTGCCCTGCCATCCAGAGGGTCGTGGGCCCCAGGCAGATGGCCTGGTGGGATGATGGCAGGATGGGGATATTCTGTTTCCTGACTCTCCAAGGAAGAGATGCTGGTCGCGTCAGATATCAGTAATTTATTCTGAAAGTACCATTTGCGATTTGTCCTGGACTCTTGTAGAATCAGGCAGATGGTTTATATTTCCCACACTGCTACTCTACAATGATAATTGGTGCTCATGACGACGCATCTACCACTGACATCCTGAAAAGATTTTGAAGACCGATTACGTGTTACATTTTCTGGCTCTTTTATCTCTTGAAAAGTCCTCTGTGATAGGCCTGACAACATCTTAGTGACTCAGAACTCCCTTTTCTCCAATCCCTGTCCACATTGGAGTGATGGAACCTTTGCACATAAGGAATGATCCCATCCGCATGCTGTCACTGTGTGTATTTCAGATAGGCTCTGCAGTTCTCTTTTCTAAATGTTCCAGCGATGTCCAAAAGAGTGCCCACGGTTCTCAAGGGGGACTGCAGAGGTGGGGCTGGTGTAGCCAGTTTATTAGGGCACACAGTTAAAGTTGAGGGACCAGGGAGGCTCCTTGTCCTGGTTTCCTTGCCTCACCAGCTTATTTCCACTTGACCTTAAGAATCCAGGAAACAGCCGTGTGAGGCTGGAGAGCCCCCCGTCCCCCCAGAAAGGTGAAGGTGAGGGAAGAGAGTGGGAATGTGTGCAGAGCCCCGCTGCAGTCCAGTCACTCACCCGTGTTGGTGCTCACTGCCTGGTGTTGTTTGCCCCTGTGGTGGCAAGGGGACTGGCGGTCTCCCCCCAGCACAGGGACAGCTGGTGATGGTTTGGGTACAGCCTTGCAGGTCTTCGCGTCTGGACAGGTCCCACAGAGTCTTTCTCTTGTTTGTGGTGGGAGAGGCTCTGCGGTGCGTTGAGGCTACGTATGCATCATGGTGGAGTGTGAGCTTTTCTCTGATACCGCATTTCTTTTTTTCTTCCTGCCCATGTGTAGCAAGACACGAAAGGCGACTACCAGAAAGCGCTACTTTACCTGTGTGGGGGAGACGACTGAAGCCCGACATGGCGTGAGCATCCAGAAGTGGTGCTCCCCATGCTTCCAGCTAACAGGTCTAGAAAACCAGCTTGCAACTAACAGTCCCCCCGACCCTCCCTTGAGGATGACGTTAGCATTGCCCCACCTTCTTTTAGTTGCCTAAGCATTGCCTGGCTTTCCTATATAGTCTCTCTCATAAGCCAAAGAAGAGAACATTCCAAGAAGTTGGAAATGAAGTCTACGATGTGAAACACTTTGCCTTTCATGTACTGTGTCATAAACAAATGAATAAACTGAATTTTTACTTTAGAAACAAGCACTTGGTCACCTTGGTTTCAATTTAATTGTTTAAAAATTGAACTTGCTTAGGGGTTGTGTTGCTCTCCTGGTAAGGCTGCCTCTAGAGGAAGAAAGCTCTGGAACTGAGCTCACAGTGGCCACTCTCCACATGTGGCTATTTAAATTAAAAAACCAGTTCCTCAGTCTCACTCTCCACATTCCAAATGCTCAATATCCATGTGTGGTTAACAGCTAGAATATTGGACAGTGCAGGTGGAGAACATTTCCATTATAATAGAAAGTTCCATTGGATAGTACTATATGCCTGGGGATGGGAGGAGCCATGGGGGAGGAAAAATAGCCCAGAGTGTCCCTCACCTGCTC
Organism: Carlito syrichta; assembly: GCF_000164805.1. Taxonomy (NCBI): domain Eukaryota; kingdom Metazoa; phylum Chordata; class Mammalia; order Primates; family Tarsiidae; genus Carlito; species Carlito syrichta. The sequence goes on from NW_007110807.1 coordinate 105,117, forward strand.
ATCATTCTACAGGCCAATTAGGTGAAAACAAGCAGGAGTAGCGGCCACAAACTGGGGTGGTGGCTTCTGTTTAGCAAACATTGCAACTAGAAGTTGCAAGTGTTAAGTCCTTAGACTTGTAGTAGTAAATGATATCCTCCCTAACCTCAAGAACTCACCTTTCAGTGAGCCAGGCTGCAGCATTCTTGCAAAGGATCTCTAACAAAAGTGGATCTAGAGAACAGAGAAGAGGGTGCTATCCATTGGGGGGATTGAGGATGTCAGAGAGAAGGAAACATCTGCCCGAAAGTCTAAGGTGAAATTTTACAGCTGGGAGGAAGCTCTCCATGGAGATTCTTATGGTTCTGATAATGAATGACCTGTCTTTCTGACAGCTAGTACACGTGTCAGAAAGTACAAAGGTAGCTGGGTATGGAGGCTCGTGCCTGTCATTCCAGCCCTTTGGCAGGTGGAGGTGAGAGGATTACCTGAGCCCAGGGGTTCAAGACCAGCCTGGGCAACTTGGCAAGACCTGGTCTCTACAATAAATCAAAAAATTAGCTGGACACGATGGTGTGTGCCTATAGTTCCAGCTACTTGGAAGGCTGAGGCGGAAGGATGGCCTGAGCCCAGCAGGTTGAGGCTGTGGTGGCTGTGATCATGCCTGGACAACAGAGTGAGACTCAAAAACAAAACGAAACAAAAAACAAAGGAAAATACAAAGGCTATAGAGTGACTTTATGTAAGTGACCACTATGTATTGATGTATCTGTGTTCATAAATGATAAGGACTTTGTTTTTTTGAGTCTGGGCCTCACTCTGTCACCCAGGCTGGAGTGCAGTGGCACCATCATGGTTCACTGCAGCCTCAACCTCCTGGGCTCAGGCAATCCTTCCACCTCAGTCTCTGGAGTAGCTGGGACTGCAGGCACATGCCACCACACCTGCCTAATTTTTTTTTTGGTAGAGATGAAGTCTCACTATGTTGCCTAGCTGGAATCGAACTCCTCGGTTCAAGTCATCCTCTTGTCTTGGTCTCCCAAAGTGCTGGAATTACGGGTGTGGTAGCCTGTGGACTCCTTTCTATATAAGCACTTTCCCTAAGCAGGTGTAGGGCTGGGGTGAGGGGAAGTGGACAGCTCTCTCCTGACCCTTGGACTGTGTGTCCTCCTCAGGATGCTGTGCCCGCTGCTCATTCTTGGCACCTGGCCAATGTGGGGCACACTCAGTCATCCACCGGGACCGGGAAAGGAGTGGACTTGAATGTATGAGATGGGCAAGTTAGACAGATGTGGGGAATCTGGGAAAATAGAGAACGCCTACCCCACTTTAGACATTCAAATTTGATTAAAACAACTATAGTAACAACAGTACAGTGTTGGCCAAACCACACACATCTGTGAGCTGACTGGCTTGTTATTCTGACCCTTGGGCAAACTTATGTTGGAAATTCAGATGGAGCATGGCTCCTGAGCCCCCGAGTCCCAGAAAACACCTGGGAGGCCCCTGAGGTATTCTTTTTTTTATTTTTTTATTTTTGAGTTGGGGTCTTACTCTGTTGCCCAGGCTGGAGTGCAGGGGCATGCTCACGGCCACTGCAGCCTTGACCTGCAGGGTTCAGGTAATCCTGTCTCAACCTTCCAAGTAGCTGGGACTACAGGTGCGTGCCACCATTCCTGGCTAATTTTTTGATATATTGTAGAGACGAGGTCTCACCAAGATGCCCAGACTGGTCTTGAACCCCTGGGCTCAGGCAATCCTCTGGGCTCAGGCAATCCTCTTGCCTCGGCCTCCCAAAGTGTTGGGATTACAAGCGTGAGCCACCGTGCTCAACGAGATATTCTTTAAAAAGCAGGTCATGCAAAAATAAGGCACTTTATCAAATGTGTCCTGCTATACATATTAGAATTGATGTCCCAATTCCCCACAATATCCTTTTCTGTGTGCTCAGGGCAGAGTTCAAGGAACTGGATAAGAAGGACCTTTTTGTTTAACCCCAAATGATCATGTTGAACTTGGAATTGATGTTGCAGATCAGCAAACGCTGGGACTTTGTTTCCTCTCACCCATAAAAAGCATCACAGGCTGCCGAGGGCATGGATGAAGGAAAGAAAAGGCCATGTGGTGAGCGTGGGGGTCTTGCCTCCACTGTGCCCAGGACAGCCTAGCCACTGGGCTGGCTGCTCTGGACCGTCCGGTGGGTGTGAGGGAAAGTCCAAAAGGCAGGCTGGCCGGGGAAAGGCTCTAGGAGAACCTACCCACATGCTGCCTGCTGTCTTTGCTCTGCGTGGAGCCATGGCTGTCTTGCGTTTTCCAAAACTGACGGCAAGGGCACTTGGAATGTGATCTCATTTTCTTCTGGATTTCAGCCTGTCCTCAGTGAAGCTGGTCAAGCCATTTCTTGAGGTAAAGAGAACCATTTGGAGATGTGAATGTGGTCCCCAACAATTATACTTTGCAAAGAGAAGGAGAAGGGCCCTGGGCAGGCTTTATTATTTTGTGAGTTGATAACAAGAACTTCAATTTCATTATCTGAGGACTAAAAGGCAGTGGATGCAATGTAGCCATGAAGACTTCCTGTACTATGATGACATAGTGAACAAGAACAAGATCCCTATCAGTCCCCGGCCCGGCTGGTGTGGATGCTAGGGCTGGGCAGGGCTATGTCGTATGACTCCAGAGATCACTCCTAACATTGTCATGTGTGTGAATGGCATCTCTGCGGGAGCTGGGCAGTGCACAACCTGAGCAGGCACACATAATGGCTGTATACTGTGACCCTAGGCGTGGGTAAGATGGCCTATTAGGCCTTTTGTTATAGAGTTGGCTTCCGGATTAAAAGTTAGAAGTCAAACGCCACTTGGAAACAAATGGGTGAACCCCTAGGAATCTTTACTTTCCCATGGACTCCTGATCTCCGGACCAGCTGTACTGGGCCATGCACTCATGATTACGTCTATGAATCTTCCCCAGAATGCGAAGTTCCCATGGTATAAATTATGAGTTAAGATAGCTAAAGCGGGGAAAACCAGGCTAACAAAATGGCTGCATTTAGCAAGAAAAATGACTTGAGGACAGACATCTTTTAAATCAATTTTTAGTCTTTAAATGACTCCAATCTCCAGGCCTTTCCCTATGTTTTGACAAACAGCTTTGGCTTCTTATCCACATCAGTTTATTTGACCTCCTTTTTCCATCAGCTACCAAAATGAAAACTCCACTGTGAAAGAGAGAGAGAGATGGAGCAATTTTAAACATCCCTTAGCAATGAGGCAGAACATGCTATAGCCATCAAGTTCTAGTTGTTCATTCTATTTATTGAAAAAAGCTTGTAGCCTGATTTCTTTTATGCGAGTACATTTGAGCAAGCAAAGTTTATAGAGATGACTTATCTCATTACATTAGAAGAGTGATTTGCTATCTCAGCATCTATAAGCAATTTTAACAGACATTTCTGGATGAAGAAAAGATTTTGTAAATATATGCGAAAGACACAATTTCATCAAGCATTAAATTGGAGGTGCCCTGGAAAAATATTACATTTGTGCATTCAATTAGCTTGATTGTGGCTGGATTTTGTCCACTGAAGGCAGCATTTCTGCAGAAAAACAGAAGCATTCCCTTTGTCAGCAGGTTTCCCGAAACCGAGGAGCTTGCTTCACCCCTTGCGAGTCCTCCTTTGCATTTGTGCCGTTCCCAGCTCTGTATCCTTCATCAGGCCACTCTGTCTTGCTCGCCATAGTCGAGCATAAGATGAGCATGAGCCTGAAGCCACTTTCTTCAGTGGCCCCAACGGAAATCCAAACCCAACAATTCCAACTTCAAATAGACTGCGTCAAGTTCAAAAACTGGGTGAGCGCTGGGTAAAATTGGGAAGGACTCACAGGTGGACTTAAGTCCACTGAACATCCCTCCTGGCTTCCAGGAGGTCCCTCTCTCTTTTCAGGGCCTGCGGGATGCTGTTTAGCCTTGGTATGGCTGTTAGCCCATGGCCCTTTCCTTGAGATAAGTTTACGGGATTGGTCTTATTTTCTATCCTGGAATAGGAAATGAATGGTTGGAATCCAAGAGGGTTTTCTGGAGCCCCTAAAATCATAGTGAAATAAATGAGCTTCATGCCAGGTGCAGTGGCTCATGCCTGTAATCCCAGCACTTTGGGAAGCAGAGGCAAGAGGATTGCCTGAGCTCAGGGGTTCAAGACCAGCCTGAGCAACATGGCGAGACCTTGTCTCTACAGTAAATCAAAAAATTACCCAGGTGTGGTGGGGTGCTTATTCCAGCTACTTGGAAGATTGAGGCAGAAGGGTCACCTAGCCCAGCAGGTTGAGGCTGTGGTGGCCATGAATGTGCCACTGCACTCCAGCCTGGGCAACAGAGACTTGGACTCCAAAAAAAAAAAGAAAGAAAGAAAAGGAAATGAGCTTCATATTGAGGACAGTCGCAAATCTTTTCCAGTGGACCCCCCCCACTGCCTTGCTGACCTATAGTTGAACCCATCCACTTTCTCCTAATATGAAACAAACCAGAAAAGACCTATGATGCCAACAGAACCTGGCTGTAGGGGTGACTGGTATTTTTAAACAGTAGGTGAGGAACTAATTGGAAATTTCTCAGCTATAATCCGTTATAACCTAAGGTGATTATACTTTCAAGTAAATTTCTAAAGATTCATTAATTGATCCAAGAACTAGCAAGGAGTGTGGATCAGGAATAGAGCAATGTTTAAAACAAGTTTTAGGTTACTCCGTCAGTGAGGCTGATGAGTTTCAGATGTTACCATGGATTCCTAAGCTTTGGAGGACCACCTTGGTCTTAATACATCACCTCTGTCCTAACAGATATGACTCTTCTAGGATGAGGAAGATTTTAAAAGTCTAGAGTTCTGCAGGTTATATTTGGCCTCAGTCATTCACTGACTGACTTATTTATTCAATAGACAAACCTACTAGGTTCTGGTCACTGGGGAAAGAGAACTGGGAAGAATAAGAACAAGGCAGCATCGCCCAGGAGAATGAAAAGAGCTGTGAGCAAGAAAACCACAGGCGCTGGGGGTCCAGAGTATCAGGTCTCCATCCAAGATGGAGCACCTGAAAGGCTTCTAGGGGAGCAAGCCAAGTCTTAAAAAAGGATTGAATTTTTTTTCTGGTATACTTTTTCTTTTTCTTTCTTTTTCTTCTTCTTCTTTTTTTTTTTTTTGAATTGGGATCTTACTCTGTCACCCAAGTTGGAGTGCTGTGGCATGATCACAGCTTACCACAGCTTTGAACTCCTGGGTTCAAGTGATCCTCCTGCCTTAGCCTCCTGAGTACAGTCATGCACCACTACACCCAGCTAATTTTTAAAAATTTTTTTGTAGAGAAGAGGTCTCACTACGTTGCAGCCAGGGTGGTATTGGCAACAAGGCTAGTATTGAACTCTGGGGTTCAAGTGATCCTCCTGCCTTGGTCTCCCAAAGTGCTGGGATTACAGGCACGTGCCAACATGCCCAGCTAATTTTTAAAAATTTTTTGTAGAGACGAGGTCTCACTATGTTGCCCAGGCTGGTATGGAACTCCTGGGTTCAAGTGATCCTCCCAACTTGGCTTCCCAAAGTGCTGGGGTTACAGGCATGAGCCACCACACTCAGCTTGGGATGTTTGTTCTTATGAGAGGAATATGTAATCTCTGCAGAAAGTTGGAAAATACAGAAAAGTGTTAAGAAAGCTGAAATCACCTGAACCCCAGTTGGAACGAATCACCGTCAACATATCTGGCAGGATGACCTGTTTGAGAATCATTTCTTGTTTCCTTGACAGAAAGCTCATCAGGAAAGAACAAGAGGCCATTTTCCCTCCTCCTTCTCAAGCGGGGCTGGGAGATCAGACCTTCCTTCCCCATGGGAGACGTGAGGTGGTTTTGGATTTGTCAATGCCTAGTTCAGTCCAGGATGTAGACCTGGGTTGTCTCACATGATGGGCTCTGGGGTGAAGGGGAGAAGCAAGCAGCCTATCCCTGGGATAGTCAGGTTTCCAGAGACTGAGGGGAGGTGCCCAAGGGAAGAGTACGCAAACCCTCACACAGCACCTGGAATGATCCCAACAACCAGAACAGTCCACATCCCATGAAGGCAAGCCAGAAGGAATCTCTTCATGCCTACCCTCTGACTTTGTTTTCTCTTTGACACTTTCCACAAAATCTATCCCAGATAGATCGTAGTAAATGTTCTGGACACCTCAGGGCCCCATAGTTGAGACCTAACTTTGTGCTTTGAAGAGCCTAAGTGAACGCAGTTTTGTGTATCCGTAGGGAAAATAGGTTCCCGTCAGAGTCATAGGACAAGGAAAAAATATGAAATTTGTACTGCAGATCTTATATATTCCAAGTTGCTGGGAAAACAAAGAACCACAGATGATGATTCCAGAGCAGAGATGAAGCAAAAGAAGAGGGAGAGTCAGAACATGCCAGCGTTTCAGTGGGAAGGTTGCCAGCTCTGTTTCAACATGAGTTGGCATGTAGTTAACATCTGGTTTCCAATAGTAACAGATACAGAGGAAGGTCAGGTATGTCAGCCCACGTCCTAGCCTCTGTACTGTTTATTTCTTCCCTTGGCCGAGACCTCCAAATCCCCACATAGACATTCAGGCCTGGCCTGCCTGGGTTCCAGGCCTTTCCTGGCCCGAGCAGGGAACGTTTAAGCAGTTGTTTCTTGGCTTCTCCCAGGACCCTGCTGGTCTCCTTGCCATTCCAGGAAGGGGTGAGCTGTGTCTGGGGCTCACGCCTTATCACTGCTCTGAGAACCTGGCCCTGTGGGACAGACATTGCTGTCCCTTGCTGTCCTGGGATTGACCTCATCTCTCAGCTCCTCCGAAGCCCTGTTCTGGCGTCACCCCTCTCCCCATGCCCCGGCACTCTTTCTGCCGTGGCCTGCTCTACTCTGCTCCATTCCTTTCTGGTCGAGTGTCCACATGACAAGGACGGTAACTAACTCTTTTTTTTTGAGTTGGAATACCACTGTCACCCAGGCTGGAGTACAGTGGCATGCTCACAGCAACCACAGCCTCGACCTGTTGTGCTCAGGCAATCCTTCCACCTTGGCCTTGCAAGTAGCTGGAATCACAGGTGTGTGCCATGACACCTGGCTAATTTTTTGATTTATCATAGAGATGAGGTCTCGCCAAACTGCCCGGGCTGGTCTTGAACCCATGGGATCAGGCAATCCTCTCGTCTCTGCCTCCCAAAGTGCTGGGATTAAAAGTGTGAGCCACCATGTCTGGCAGGGAGCAACTCTTAAACAGTGGGCTCTGCTCAGTATTTGAACCATCCTACCATTTCACCTGAGGACCTCTGCTATCTGTCCTTTTCCGCAGTCATGCCTAGAATGTGTGCAATGGCCCCTCTCCAGTCTTTCCCACTATAAATAGCCAGACTGGCACTGAGGAATTTAGAGATGATGACACAAGTCACTTGTTCAGCACAAAGAATGTACCATACAAGTTCAGGGTCTGGCAATAGCCTTGTCCTTTCTTCCCATCCACCTGCGTCTCTGCCAGGAACTCTTCCCTTGGCATTAATCTTTGCATTAAGACTTATCCCCATGCAAGGACATCAATTGGGAGAGGTGATGCATCAATCCTTTGGTATACTTGATTTTATATTCTTTTTTTTTCAATAGAGAAGAGGTCTCACTATGTTACCTGGCCTGGTCTCAAACTCCTGGGCTCAAGCAATCCTCTTGCTTTGGCCTCCCAAAGTTCTGAGTTATAGGCTTGAGTCACCACACCTGGCAATTTTATATTCATTTATAATTTCTTTAACAGGGAATATGACTCTTAAAGAATGGGATGGGGAGTGTTGAATAGGGTACGGGGTAAATAAGGTGTGCGGCATGACTGGGAAGAGCCAGATAAGGTGGGGCATGGATGTACTTTAGATATATTTTGGCAATGAAATTCTGGCTGATAGCTGGGTGCGGTGGTTCACACCTGTACTCCCAGCACTTTGGGAGGTGGAGGCAAGAGGATTGTAGAGACCTTGTCCCTACAATAAGTCAAAAAATTAGCTGAGCATGGCGGTGCATACCTGTGGTTCCAGCTACTTGGAAGGCTGAGGCAGAAGGATCTCCT